>NC_084568.2:22757500-22880000 GCF_033978685.3 Nerophis lumbriciformis | reverse complement strand
AATGGATGGAAAATGGATATATATATATATATATATATATATATATATATATATATATATATATATATATATATATATATATATATATATATATATAATCGTACACAATAAAACAGCATTCACACTTTTTTATAGATGTGAAACAATTTTGATCATTTTCTAATCAAACTTGAGTTGAATTTGATACGTGATTTGTACTCAAACAAATGCATTCAATTGTTTTGTGCGAAATAAAAAAAAAGTGTACAAATTAAAACATACAGTAGGGAAGGGATTCATGAAATGGTAAGTAACAACTGGATGTTAGAAATGTGTGAATGATGTCAGCAATGTTAGCTCAATTTGTTGTGTAGCTAGCTTAGCCTTATAATGCAAAATAAAAAAAAAGAATTCAAACATACAGTAGGGAAGGGATTAATTTGGCCACACTAGTCGATGGCTCTCCCGTGAGACGAAGACGGGTGTTAATCCTTTTGCAATGCAAGTGAAAATGATGGAAAGCGCCACTCTAAATATCAACTGACGATGTGGTCAAAGCTGGAATTGCCACCGAACACATTTTAAGATATTCAACACTCTACTGCTGTCTGGCCCCAATGTGTCACGTTTCATGTGTCAGGTGAATCCCCTTCCTACTGTAGCATATCATCCTGACGCAAACTCCAACTGGGGATCAAACCCAGTGAGTCTGACTTACAAGGCCAGCACTAAAACTACGCACCACGGGGAAAATTAAGTGCTTCCAGGGAAATGTGCCATTATATTCTTATCGGTGACGGAGCAGGAAGGGGATACCGATCCCATTCTTTTACCGGGTTTTGGATTTTGCACTCCACAAATTAAAAAATTCTGACCGGGTGCTTAATGCTGCTACTCAATCCAGGGCAATGTGATTTTAATCAATCGATAACGCGAGAAAGATGAATGCCAATGAAGACGACAGAAACGACATCTCTGACAAAAGTCCAAATATTGTAAAACATATCTCGACATACGTATTATCTTATCTTATCTAAAGAAGACATTGACAGAGCCTCATGCTTTCTGAAACATCCAGGAAGAAATTACATGTCAATCAATCCAAGTGTTTTTATATAGCCCTTAATCACAAAAGCCTCAAAGGGCTGCACAAACCACAAGGACATCCTCGGATCAGATCTCACATCAGGGCAAGAAAAAACTCAACCCAATGGGAACAATGAGAAACCTTGGGAGGGACTGCAGATGTGAGACATAAATGCTTCTACTGTGGTAACATCTCTAACTGTTACCAGTAGGGCATTCCAACGTACTAGAGCCCGAATAGTAGTAAGTACCGTATTGTCCGTACCATAGGGCGCACCGCATTATAAACCTGCACTGCCGATGAATGGTCTATTTTTTGTCTTTTTTCATATATAAGGTGCACCTAAATATAGGGCGCATTAAAGGGGTCATATTATTATTTTTATTTTTTAAATTGAAAACACTTCCTTGTGGTCTACATAACATGTAATGGTGGTTCTTTGGTCAAAATGTTGCATAGATTATGTTTTACAGATCATCTTCAAATCGCTTTCTGACAGTCGCTTCAGGATGCGCTGTATTGTGGGCAGTCTAGTTTACGTGGCTCACCTTCGGCAGTGTCTTCTCCCCGTCATCTTTGTTGTAGCGGTGTAGCGTGCAAGGACGGGGGTGGAAGAAGTGTCAAAGGTCGGAGCTAACTGTTTTGAAAACCTCAAATAAAGCCAGAAATCTTGGGGTTATTTTAGATTCTGATTTACATTTCGACAGTCACATCAAATCAGTAACAAAATCGGCCTACTATCACCTCAAAAATGTAACAAGACTTAGAGGGCTCATGTCAGCTAAAGACTTAGAAAAACTTGTACATGCCTTTATTACCAGTAGGCTAGACTATTGTAATGGTCTCCTTGCAGGTCTTCCCAAAAAAACTGTCAGGCAGCTACAGCTTGTTCAGAACGCTGCTGCTAGAGTTCTAACAAAGACCAAAAAATGTGAGCACATTACACCAATCATTAAATCCTTACATTGGCTCCCTGTACATCAGAGAATTGATTTCAAAATCCTCCTGCTCACATATAAATCACTACATGGTCTAGGGCCAAAGTATATCACTGATATGCTCCCACTATATAAGCCCTCTAGATCACTAAGATCTTCTGAGACCAATCTGTTAGCGGTTCCCAGAGTACACTCAAATCAAGGGAGAGCATCATTCAGTCACTATGCAACAAATAGCTGGAACAAACTTCCTGAAGATGTCAGACTTTCCCCAACTCTGACTACTTTTAAAACTAGACTGAAAACTTTTATGTTCACCTTAGCTTTCAGCTAAATCTTTTAATCTTTTAACTTTTAACGTCCGCACTGTTTTTATTTTTATTGTCTGCATTTTAATTTTGCTTTTATTTTCTTTCATTTCACTTTGTTGTATGTGAAGCACTTTGAGTTTACCTTGTGTATGAAAAGCGCTATACAAATAAAGTTGCTCTTGCCTTAATGACATTCAGACTTTACTTAAATCAATAAGGGAGCAGCATCTCCTATCCGCCGGAAATGTGTCCCGTGGTGGTTGGTGATGGTTGGTTGCTAATATAGCACTGGTGTAGCATGCTACGGATGTTGACAGCCCAATAGTAAAATAAAAAATTTGGCAGAGACAACCCACATAAGTCCCTGGGAGACTGCAAAGTGTTCTTCTGAATTCTAGGAGTATTTTTGTTCCAACTAAACTTTCAGATTGAGCAATCAAAATCACGGAAACATTGTTTTGGGATGAATATAGGTAAGCAATGAAAGATGTACAAAAATTTATGGAGAAGATTCACTTTGATGCAATTAATTCTTCCAGCGAGAGACAAGGGAAGAAAAGACCAAAGCAAAAAATTCTCATTCATCCTGCTTAAAAGTGGTAAAAAGTCGTGGCCTAATAAATCTGAACACTGTCTATAAACGCAGATGCTTAAGTATGCAAACTTGTCCATAGAGACTGTGAAGGGAGGGTCCGAAAGGGCATATGTTGTAGCTGCAGAATTGACAGGCATAACTTCCCGTTTTTTGGATATTTAGTTTATAACCTGATAACTTCCCGAATTTGTCCAGTAATATCATCAGTGGAGGACTGGATCTACCAGGGTCAGACAGCTTTTGCACCTGTATTCCCCTCAAAATACCAAGCATTTGGCTGGAGCTAATGGCCACTGCCAAGGGTTCAATGGCGATTGCGAATAATAGGGGAGACAGTGGGCAGCCCTGGCGAGTTCCACGAGAGAGAGAGAAATATTCTGAACAGTCATTGTTTGTTCGGACTCTAGCAAGAGGGGATGTATACAGAAGCTTGACCCATGATATGAATTTACAACCAAAGCCAAAAAATAGGTAATTCCATTCCACTCGATCGAATGCCTTCTCGGCATCCATTGAGATGATAACTTCAGGGATGCAAGACGTCAAAGTGGAATATAAAATATTTAGAAGCCGCCTGACATTGTGAAAGGACTGTCTTTCCCTGATAAACCCAGTTTGGTCTGTAGAAATAATAAAGGACACAACGGTTTCCAGGCGAGCTGCAAGAATCTTAGATAAGAGTTTTACATCGGCACAAAGTAGCAAGATAGGGCGATAATTACAGCATAGCAGAGGATCTTTATCCTTTTTTTAGTAAAAGTGATATGGCGGTCTGGCGCAGTGAGGGAGGAAGGATACCTGTCTGGAGGGAAAGTGGGGACAGGTTGTCAACAAAGGTCTGTCAGGAAATCTGTCAGGACCTGGACATTTTTCACTCTGCATTGACCTAAGAGCAGACTTTAATTCTTTAGGGGTCAATGGTTTGTCCAGCCCTGCAGACATTCTATGGTCAAGAGTTGGGATCTCTAGCGACTCAAACAACGTTTGGTAGAGGAGTATAGGGCTTTGTAATAAGTCTTGAATTGATTATTTATGGTTAGTGTATCAACGGATGTCATAGTACCAGTGTCTATCTATGAGATATGCGTGGACGAAGAAAGTTGCCGAATTTGGTGTGAAAGCAATTTGCTGGGTTTATCACCTGATTCGTAGAAATTTGAGCCTGTTCTTAAAAATGCTGCTTAAGTAGACCAGCATTATTGCCCACTCTTTTCATTGCCAATCTGTCTTTTGTAGGCAGAATAAGAAATTAGTTGCCCACGAAGATAAGCCTTGCATGCCTCCCAAATTGTTGATGCGGACACCTCTTCACTCCCGTTGGTTGAGGTGAACAAGTCGATACTGTTATTATTAGACGTAATAAAATCTGAGTCACAGAGCAAAAAAGGGGACTGAAGCACCAGAGAAAGCGTGACATTGGCCTGCCTGGAAGGGAGATGTCGACAACAACCGTTGCATGATCAGAAATAACTATTGGGCCATAAGAACAAGAGCAGACAGAAGGTATTAGTCTATTGTCAATGAGAAATAAGTCTTTCCGAGAGAAATGCTATACTGCTCCATAAAGGTCTGAATGATTCGGGCTGATTTTGAAGAGTGGTCTAGGGACGGGTCAAGGCAGCAATTAATCACCTCCAAGGACAAGATAGGTAGAATTTAAGTTCAGACGAAAAAAACACTTTTTTTTTTTTATTATTCGTTATCCCAGTTAGGACTATTAGTATTAGCTAGAGTCAATTTGATGCCACAGATGCTTCCCGTGACAACGACATACCTGCCGTTTGGATGTGATATAACTGTCGACATTCAAAATGGAACTGTCATGTCTGTTGGATCATGTTTTGTTTGGTTTAGTTTGGTTTTTGGACTCTTTTTAGTTCTGTTTACGCTCCATTGTTTTTGTTTCCATGACTACTCATTGGTTTCACCTGTCTTGCATTTGGACTCACGCACCGGACTCATTTGGACACATGCACCTGTTGTAATCAAGACACTATTATTTAAGCGTGTAGTTGCCAGGCAGTCGGTCTGGCGACATTAACTCTGTTTACTTCTGTACCCTTGCGACTTCTGATACTCATGCCCGTTCATAGTTATGCTTCATGCCATGCCACGTAAGTTTTGTTTGTTCATGTCACAGTTAGCGAGTTTTGTTTCATGTTCATAGTTTCTGCCTTTGTGCTAGTTTATTATTTTTATAGCCAAGTTTGTACTTCCGCCTTGTGCGCGCTTTTTGTTCCCTTATTATAGTAATATTAAATCATGTCTTTACCTTCACGCCATGTCCACTCCAACTTTACTTGCATCACGAGAAAACAAACATCCCATAGTCCTCGTTATGACAGGAACAGATTTATGTATGAGAATAGCCGCCCCTCTAGCTCTACTTGAGAAGCTGGAATGGTAAAGTTGGCCAACCCAGCCCCTTTCGAAGCCGTGCTTGGTCAGAAGACTTAAGATGGGTTTCTTCGAGAAAGACAATTTTAGCGTTCAGTTGTTTAAGGTGGTTGAATACTTTGTTTCGTTTAATGGGGGAATTTACTCCCTTAACATTCCAACTGACAAACCTAAAGGCACCGCCTGGTTGCAGCGGCCTGTCAGAGCTCATAGCAAAGCAGTAATTCATGAAATGTTTGCTGGTTTAGCGAGTAATTGCCGCCACTACAGGTGCCCACCCCCTAAAAATTAGGTTTGACATTGCTTAACAAGATGTACAAAACCCAAAACCAGTGAAGTTGACACATTGTAGTAAAAGAGTGCGGGTACTAGACTGGCCTGCCTGTAGTCCAGACCTGTCTCCCATTGAAATGTGTGGCGCATTATGAAGCCTAAAATACCACAACGGAGACCCCGGACTGTTGAACAACTTAAGCTGACGAGTCCACATTTCAAATTGTTTTTGGAAACTGTGGACGTCGTGTCTTCCGGAACAAAGAGGAAAAGAACCATCTGGATTATTACAGGCGCAAAGTTAAAAAACAGCATGTGTGATGGTATGGGGGTGTATTAGTGCCCAAGACATGGGTAACTTACACATCTGTGAAGGCACCGTTAATGCTGAAAGGTACATACAGGTTTTGGAGCAACATATGTTGCCATCCAAGCAACGTTATCATGGCCGCCCCTGCTTATTTCAGCAAGACAATGCCAAGCCACGTGTTACAACAGCGTGGCTTCATAGTAAAAGAGTGCGGGTACTAGACTGGCCTGCCTGTAGTCCAGACCTGTCTCCCATTGAAAATGTGTGGCACAATATGAAGCCTAAAATACCACAACGGAGACCCACCTGAAATAATTCCACCTGAAAAGCTTCAAAAATTGGTCTCCTCAGTTCCCAAACGTTCACTGAGTGTTGTTAAAAGGAAAGGCCATGTAACACAGTGGTAAAAATGCCCCTGTGCCAACTTTTTAGCAATGTGTTGCTGCCATTAAATTCTAAGTTAATGATTATTTGAAAAAAAACCAATTAGTTTCTCAGTTTGAACATTAAATATCTTGTCTTTGCAGTGAATTCAATTGAATATAAGTTGAAAACTATTTGCAAATCATTGTATTTTGTTTTTATTTACGAATTACACAACGTGCCAACTTCACTGGTTTTGGCTTTTATAGACTGCCGAACTCCAATGGAAACCATTCCTTCTTTCTTTCGCCTCACTTGCTTAAAAAAGAAAACCATTCTTGCGTCAAACATGAGCATATTAAATGACATTGCGCCACACTTAACACGCTTGTCAATCCTTTTTTTTCCCACCAGCTTCCAATTTCGTTACGGCTTCATTTGGACCGAAGTTTCGGGGTACCACTACGGCACGCCACAAGAGATTGAGCTGTTTCAAGGCGAGGCTATCGTGCAGATCTCGGGGAAGTACGCGCATTACGTGCAGTCGATCGTGTTCACCACCAGCTTGGGTCGCTCCCTGTATGCGGGCAGGCCTCAGGGTCATTCCTTCAACATGTTCCCCACCAACAAGAATGCTGAGCTGCGCTTCATCAGTGGAAGGCTCCACGGGGCCATCACCGCCATTGGGGCCCACTGGGCTGTTGTTGTTGAACCTTTGAATGGAACTACCGAGCAGCTGTAATTCGCTCACCAACACAGCAACTCATACTTTTATTCAAAGACAGTGTTGCTGTTCAAACTGTGTGAAAGGTTAAAGTTGCCAAAAAATATTAAATAAAATTACTTGAGTCTACTACGTATTTTAATGTTGGTCATTATGGTGGGACTTGGAAAGTCAAGTTTTTTTCTGGAGTTTTACTTAGACTTAGACTTAGACTTCCTTTTTATTGTCATTCAAATTTGAACTTTACAGCACAGATAAGAACATACTTGCCAACCTTGAGACCTCCGATTTCGGGAGGTGGGGGCGGGGGGCGTGGTCAGGGGCGGGGTGGGGCGTGGTTAAGAGGGGAGGAGTATATTGACAGCTAGAATTCACCAAGTCAAGTATTTCATACACACATACATACATACATACACATATATATATATATATATATATATATACACATCCTGAAAATATGCAAAAAAACCTGTGTTTAGATAATTGATATTTCAAACTTGCATAAATAAAGATTAAGGAATATAACATAGCTTCTGAGAGCTTCAAAATATAATGAATAAAATGCTAAAGTTGTTGATAAACAAGCAATTATTTTAATAATTAAATATGGTCATTTTAAATGTATTATATGATAATTTAAAATTAATTATTTCAAATATGTTTATTTTAATGTATAATTATATGGCTGGATGTAATAAGTAGTCATAAAAAATACAAATAAAAATACAATTAATTTTGATGTTTTTAGCAAAATATAGTAAAAATGTATTTCGTTTTTTTTTTTTAATTAATAAATATATTTATTTTTAGGTAAGATAAACATAATAATACAATACTCTAGTCTGGATGATTTAGTTCTTGTCACCCTGTTGTCCTCCCGTCGTGAAAAAAGGCTGTCCTCACTCAGGTCCGCATGGAGCTGGAGGGGGCGTGGCCTCCAGCTCCGGCTGAAAATCGTGAGATTTTCGGGAGAATATTTGTCCCGGGAGGTTTTCAGGAGAGGCGCTGAATTTTGTGAGTCTCCTGGAAAATTCGGGAGGGTTGGCAAGTATGGATAAGAACGAAATTTTGTTACATAAGCTCATGGTAGTGCAGGATAAAAAAGCAATAAGGTGCATATATATATAAAAATAAATATATATAAATATATATATAAATATATATATAAAATAAAAATATATATATTTAAATAAATAAATAGATTACTGTACAGATAAATATATTGCACTTTTTCACATGCGTCCACGTTTATGGATGTATGTTATATTGTCTTTTTTATTCCAGCGAGTTAATCCATTTTGGGGGGAGTTGAGGGGATGATTTAATTATGATGTGTTCAAGAGTCTTACGGCCTGAGGGAAGAAGCTGTTACAGAACCTGTTGGTTCTGCTTCGGAGGCTGCGGAACCTCTTTCTAGAGTCCAGCAGTGAAAACAGTCCTTGGTGGGGGTGGGAGGAATCTTTGCAGAATTTCTGAGCCCTGGTCAGGCAGCGGCTTTTTGCGATCTCCTGGATAGGAGGAAGAGGAGTCCTGATGATCTTTTCTGCCGTTTTACCGCTCTCTGGAGAGACTTCCAGTCTGAGGCACTGCAGGCTCCAGTCCAGACAGAGATGCTGTTGGTCAGCAGGCTCTCTATAGTGCCTCTGTAGTATGTGGTGAGAATGGGGGGAGTGCATGCGCTGCTGAGCTCTTTTTACAAGAGCTCCGGTGTGTAGGGACCAGGTGAAAAATGTTTGAGAACTACTGTCTTAAAAACATTGTAACTGAATCTTGAACAGTTCTGCACCTCAGTTCAATCGGTCTCTTGTAGGGTTGTACGGTATACCGGTACTAGTATACTACCGCGATACTCATGAATCATATTCGGTACTATACCGCCTCTAAAAAGTATCAGTCACAATGTAAACAAACGCTATGGGTGGATCTACACCTGACATCCACTGTATATGATACCAAGTACAGGAGTGTATCTAGGCGATACAACTACAAACCCCGTTTCCATATGAGTTGGGAAATTGTGTTAGATGTAAATATAAACTGAATACAATGATTTGCAAATCATTTTCAACCCATATTCAGTTGAATATGCTACAAAGACAACATATTTGATGTTCAAACTGATAAACCTTTTTTTTTTTGCAAATAATCATTAACTTTAGAATTTGATGCCAGCAGCACGTGACAAAGCAGTTGGGAAAGGTGGCAATAAATACTGATAAAGTTGAGGAATGCTCATCAAACACTTATTTGGAACATCCCACAGGTGAACAGGCAAATGGGGAACAGGTGGGTGCCATGATTGGGTATAAAAGTAGATTCCATGAAATGCTCAGTCATTCACAAACAAGGATGGGGCGAGGGTCACCACTTTGTCAACAAATGCGTGAGCAAATTGTTGAACACTTTAAGAAAAACCTTTCTCAACCAGCTATTGCAAGGAATTTAGGGATTTCACCATCTACGGTCCGTAATGTCGTCAAAGGGTTCAGAGAATCTGGAGAAATCACTGCACGTAAGCAGCTAAGCCTGTGACCTTCGATCCCTCAGGCTGTACTGCATCAACAAGCGACATCAGTGTGTAAAGGATATCACCACATGGGCTCAGGAACAGTTCAGAAACCCACTGTCAGTAACTACAGTTAGTCGCTACATCTGTAAGTGCAAGTTAAAACTCTCCTATGCAAGGCGAAAACCGTTTATCAACAACGCCCAGAAACGCCGTCGGCTTCGCTGGGCCTGAGCTCATCTAAGATGGACTGATACAAAGTGGAAAAGTGTTCTGTGGTCTGACGAGTCCACATTTCAAATTGTTTTTGGAAACTGTGGACGTCGTGTCCTCCGGACCAAAGAGGAAAAGAACCATCCAGATTGTTATAGGCGCAAAGTTCAAAAGCCAGCATCTGTGATGGTATGGTAGTGTATTAGTCCCCAAGACATGGGTAACTTACACGTCTGTGAAGGTGCTATTAATGCTGAAAGGTACATACAGGTTTTGGAGCAACTTATGTTGCCATCCAAGCAACGTTACCATGGACGCGCCCCTGCTTATTTCAGCAAGACAATGCCAAGCCACATGTTACATCAACGTGGCTTCATAGTAAAAGAGTGCGGGTACTAGACTGGCCTGCCTGTAGTCCAGACCTGTCTCCCATTGAAAATGTGTGGCGCATTATGAAGCCTAAAATACCACAACGGAGACCCCGGACTGTTGAACAACTTAAGCTGTACATCAAGCAAGAATGGGAAAGAATTCCACCTAAGAAGCTTAAAAAATGTGTCTCCTCAGTTCCCAAACGTTTACTGAGTGTTGTTAAAAGGAAAGGCCATGTAACACAGTGGTGAACATGCCCTTTCCCAACTACTTTGTCACATGTTGCAGCCATGAAATTCTAAGTTAATTATTATTTGCAAAAAAAAAAAAAGTTTATGAGTTTGAACATCAATTTTTTTTTCTATGTAGTGCATTCAGTTGAATATGGGTTGAAAAGGATTTGCAAATCATTGTATTCCGTTTAGATTTACATCTAACACAATTTCCCAACTCATATGGAAACGGGGTTTGTATGATTACATCGATATTGTTTGGTAAATGGTAAATTAGTTATACTTGTATCGTGTTTTTCTACCTTCATGGTACTCAAAGCGCTTTGACAGTATTTTCACATTAACCCATTCACACACACATTCACACTAAGTTGGTAGAAGCTGGGGATCGAACCAAGAACCCTCAGGTTGCTGGCACGGCCACTCTGCCAACTGCGCCACGCCGTTTAGCATCACAAAATATTTTTTCCTTTTTAAAAAATGTATATTATGTTTATAAACTCAGGAAATATGTCCCTGGACACATGAGGACTTAAATTATGACCAAAGTATGATCCTGTAACGACTTGGTATCGGATCGATACCCAAATGTGTGGTATCATCCAAAACTAATGTAAAGTATCAAACGGAAGAATAAGTGATTATTACATTTTAACAGAAGTGTAGATAGAACATGTTAAAGGAGAAAGTAAGCAGATATTAACAGTAAATGAACAAGTAGATTAATAATTCATTTTTACAGCTTGTCCTTAATAATGTTGACAAAATAATAGAATGGAAAATGACACAATATGTTACTGCATACGTCAGCAGACTAAATTAGGAGCCTTTATTTGTTTACTTACGAATAAAAGAAAAGTTGTCTGGTATGTTCACTATTTTATTTAAAAACAAAATTGCAATAAGAAACATATGTTTAATGTACCCTAAGATTTTGTGTTGAAATAAAGCCTATAATGCCATTTTTGTGTTCCTCTTTATTTAGAAAAGTATCGAAAAATAAACGAAATACATTTTGGTACCGGGACCAAAATATTGGTATCGGGATAAAACTAGTCTCCTGTAAATATGGATAAAAACTTGTACACAATGATCGCCTACAAACCTTGTTAACGTTGATTCTCCTGGCCTCAATTGTAATTTTTGGAATAATAAATGATGGTTGTTTGCATATAATGCCAAACTTTGGCTAGATTACGTTAGTAAATTGAAAGAACACTGCAAAATAAGAGCTGAGAAAATATAAGATTGGCTCGGGATGGTCTCCTGCTGGACCCACTATGGACTGGACTCTCACTATTATTATTATTATTGGTATATATTGTATATATGTTATAGACATAATATAATATATCTGTATATATATTATTCTGTACACATATTATGTATATATTTGTATATATGTTAGATTTTTTTATCGCTATATTAGTCTATTTATACCTGCATTGTCCTTTCCATCTTTACACTTTCCATCATTGTAACTGAGCTACTGTGTTGAACAATTTCCCTTGTGGATCATTAAAGTTTGTCTAAGTCTAAGTCTAAGTCTATTATGTTAGATCCACTATGGACTGGACTTTCACAATATTATGCTAGACCAGGGGTCGGCAACCCAAAATGTTGAAAGAGCCATATTGGACCAAAAATACAAAAACAAATCTGTCTGGAGCCACAAAAAATTAAAAGCCATATTACATACAGATAGTGTGTCATGAGATATAAATTGAATTAAGAGGACTCAAAGTAAACTAAATGAGCTCAAATATAGCTACAAATGAGGCATAATGATGCAATATGTACATATAGCTAGCCTAAATAGCATGTTAGCATCGATTAGCTTGCAGTCATGCAGTGACCAAATATGTCTGATTAGCACTCCAACAAGTCAATAACATCAACAAAACTCACCTTTCATGCACAACCTTAAAAGTTTAGTGGACAAAATGAGACAGAAAAAGAAGTGGCATAAAACACGTCCTAGAAAGTCGGAGAAAGTTATACATGTAAACAAACTACGGTGAGTTCAAGGACCGCCAAAATTAGTAGGACAAAACGGCGCTCGCCAAATACTCGAATCAGTGAAGCATGTTTAATATAAACAGTATGCTTTATAACAATTAGGGAGGTTTGTGTCATGTTTGTCCTCCTACAGAAACCATATTAAAACAAAAAATAGATTTTTTCCCCTCATCTTTTTCCATTTTTCATAAATTTTTGAAAAAGCTCCAGAGAGCCACTAGGGCGGCACTAAAGAGCCGCATGCGGCTCTAGAGCCGCGGGTTGCCGACCCCACTCGACATCCATTGCACCGGTCTCCCCTAGAGGGGGTGGGGGGGTCACCCACATCTGCGGTCCTCTCCAAGGTTTCTCATTGTCATCCCACTGGGTTGAGTTTTTCAATGCCCTGATGTGGGATCTGAACCGAGGATGTCGTTGTGGCTTGTGCAGCCCTTTGAGACACTTGTGATTTAGGGCTATAGAAATAAACATTGATTGATTGATTGATTGAAGATAAAAAGACTAGATTTTAGATTTTTTTTTTTTAACTCGTGAAATTATCTGTCCACTCAGCTCATTAATTGGACCTAACTTGATAAGACATTTTAAATTAAGATTTTCATATCTAAAAAGTAGCGGGACCTCTAAGATAGAAAAAAAGTATTTTGTTCTGAACACAAACCTTGTTCCTAACTCAGAGGTGTCAAACTCATTTGAGCTCAGGGGCATGTCATGATCCGAGGTCCGGATCCGGACTGTTTGTGCACCTCTGAGTTTGTTTTGGTTGCCATGGTTACTCCTTGTGTTCACCTGTCTCTGATTAGTGCTCGCCCGCTCACCTGCGCCCCGAGCACTAATCAGAGGCATTATTTAAGCTTGCCTTTGCCGGTCGGTCGGCCTGGCGTCACTGTTTGCTTCATGCGACCTGTCTACGTGAGTTTTGCCTTGTCTCTAGTTTATGCCAAGTGTTTGCTTCATGCCATGCTATATAAGTCTTGTTTGTTTCATGCCACAGTTACCTGAGTATTGCTTGTCCCTAGTCCATGCTAAGAAGTAGCATTAGTTGCAAGTGCGATCAACATGTTGTGCGGTATAGCTCGGTTGGTAGAGCGGCCGTGCCAACAACTTTAGGGTTCCAGGTTCGATTCCCGCTTCCGCCATCCTAGTCACTTCCGTTGTGTCCTTGGGCAAGACACTTTACCCACCTGCTCCCAGTGCCACCCACACTGGTTTAAATGTAACTTAGATATTGGGTTTCACTATGTAAAGCGCTTTGAGTCACTAGAGAAAAGCACTATATAAATATAATTCACTTCACTTCACTTGTGTTCCGTTTTGTTTGTACAACTTTGGTATTTTGAGAATTAAATCGTGTTTTTACCTGCACGCCATGTCCGGAGTGGTCCGTCTGCATTCCTGGGAAAACGACCCTGCATAAAGATGCGACCCATGGAGGAAAATCTGTGCACACGCGGGCCGGACTATTAAAATAATGGCATTAAAAGTAAAAAAAATAAAGACAACTTCAGATTGTTTTCTTTGTCTTACTTTGGCCAAAAATAGAAGCCCTTTGTCACCGAAAAGTTATGAACAGAATTTCTAGGTGCAGTCAAGGCGTTGAGGGGATCCAGTTTGGTGGCTGCAGGATTAGGTCTCTGCTTTTTGCAGATGATGTGGTCCTGATGGCTTCATCTGGCCAGGATCTTCAGCTCTCACTGGATTGGTTCGCAGCCGAGTGTGAAGCGACTGGGATGAGAATCAGCACCTCCAAGTCCGAGTCCATGGTTCTCGCCCGGAAAAGGGTGGAGTGCCATCTCCAGGGTTGGGGAGGAGATCTTGCCCCAAGTGGAGGAGTTCAAGTACCTCGGAGTCTTGTTCACAAGTGAGGGAAGAGTGGATCGTGAGATCGACAGGCGGATCGGTGCGGCGTCTTCAGTAATGCGGACCCTGTATCGATCCGTTGTGGTGAAGAAGGAGCTGAGCTAGAAGGCAAAGCTCTCAATTTACCGGTCAATCTACGTTCCCATCTTCACCTATGGTCATGAGCTTTGGGTTATGACCGAAAGGACAAGATCACGGGTACAAGCGGCTGAAATGAGTTTCCTCCGCCGGGTGGCGGGGCTCTCCCTTAGAGATAGGGTGAGACGCTCCGCCATCCGGGGGGAGCTCAAAGTAAAGCCGCTGCTCCTCCACATCGAGAGGAGCCAGATGAGGTGGTTCGGGCATCTGGTCAGGATGCCACCCAAACACCTCCCTGGGGACGTCCAACCGGTAGGAGGCCGCGTGGAAGACCCAGGACACGTTGGGAAGACTATGTCTCCCGGCTGGCCCGGGAACGCCTCGAGATCCCCCGGGAAGAGCTGGACGAAGTGGCTGGGGAGAGGAAAGTCTGGGCTTCCCTGCTTAGGCTGCTGCCCCCGCGACCCAACCTCGGATAAGCGGAGGAAGATGGATGGATTGAACAAACATATTCTGAAAATATTACAATAAAAATATAGAAAAGAATACCGGCAGCGGTAAAGTTTAGATCCATGAAGGAAAGAAGAAAGTGAATGAATGTTTATAACTGAATACATATGCATATTTTTTTTTTTTTTTTTTTTTTTTTTTTTTAATGATTTTAGTAAAGTTTATGACAACTTTTTTCCAAACCACAATATAGAACGTGAGATATAACAGGATAATGCATACATTTATCATTTGTTTTCAAAACGCTAACAAAAAAGTGAGACCCCAAATATTTACTGTGGGATCCCATTTTTTATGACTTGATGCAAAACGGGCTGGTTCTAATACTAATCAAATATCATCCCGGGGGCCATAGATAATGCCTTTACTTTGATACATAGGTCTTAAATGACGCATCCTCAGGATGTTACATCATCTTTAAACAAGATGTTCTATGTGGGGTGGGGTATTGTATTCTCAATTTAAACATGTTTAAACTAGAATAGATTAAATATAATTAATCCTGCGAGAGTTAGGATTATGATGTAAAGTCTATGACTAAAAATAAGTGAATAGCTCTTAAAACAAGGAACATTTTGACAATTAAAATTTCAAATCTTGGCAAGTGACAAACAATTTGCAGGGTATATTTTTTGCAATAAAACAATTTGACATTGAAAAAATATGAAGATGAAGCTGTGGCAGTATTGTAATTCTTTGTCACTCCCCTTGTTTGTGTGACATGCACACACTTAGACTTAGACTTAGACTTCCTTTTTATTGTCATTCAAATTTGAACTTTACAGCACAGATAAGAACGAAATTTCGTTACATAAGCTCATGGTAGTGCAGGATAAAAAAGCAATAAGGTGCATATATAATTAATAAATATATATAAATAATATATAAATATATATCTAAAATAAATAAATATATATAAATACATATACAGATAAATATACTCTAGGCGTTTTTCCACCGGACTCTACATTCTTCCTCCTCTCTTTTGGCTTATTATCTACGTCAAAGTATTTCCAGCGTCCCGCCCAACCATTCCAAGATCAACACGCAAACAACCCATGCATATTAGGAGACCAAGCCAGGACTGGACTTTTAGGACTGGATTCAGAGGCCAGTGGCCTCATGTAACGAAGCTAGTGTCCTCACAACAACCTGCCGTACGCCTTTTTTCACCACAAAGTTGGGACGTAGCAAAACTGACGTTGACGTAGAAGTGTGCGCTGCCTCACGGCAACTTTGTAGCTGCCGTAACAGTTCGCATAAAAAAGTGCCAACTTTTATTCCTTAGACTGTGTGTTACAGACACAGCCCCACCTCCCAACTTTCTGGCTCGGCAACATTTGATTTCAACAATGTACCGTAGTTTCCAGACAATAAGGCGTACTTAAAATCCTTTTAACTCGGTGCACCTAATGTATGGAATGATTATGGTTTTGCTTACCGACCTCAGAGCTATTTTATTTGGTACATGGTGTAATGATAAGTGTGACCAGTAGATGGCAGTCACACATAAGAGATACATGTAGACTGCAATATGACTCAAGTCAACGACACCAACATTTTATATGTTCCATTGAAAATATGGAACATTACACACGGCGCTCAAAAATCTATCAACATTTTTTAGTACGACTTTGGTAAGCTATGAAGCCACACCGCTTGATGGATTGTACTGTGCTTCAACATATGAGTATTATTTTGGTGTGTGTATAAGGTAAGACATTATCTGGCGTTTTGTTTTGCAATATTATGCAAAATAAACTTTTCTCACCTTCTGCTACCTGCTGATCTGTATTTGGGATCTGCATAAGTCTTGAAAAATTGTGTGAGATAAGCTTCTTTTTTTCTCTATCTTCTTGTTAAGGGACATTCATCCTCCACTGTTGCCATTTCTAATATAAAGTTGGGTAAAGTTCTTACTTATATCTGCCATGAAAGCGCTAAAACATATCGGTGTAGTGAGTTTACATTATTCACTTAAGGCATGTGTTCAGTTCTCGGATTTACGGCAATATCAGGCTTACAATTGCTCCGATGTTCACTCGAAAAACGAGAAAGAAACGCCTCATACTGACTTGTGATTGGTCAGATTGTAAATACCTTAAATAGGTTGTATTCACCTGACGTCACGTCCGGCTCATTAAATATGCGAGACTCAAAGTGGTGGGACAGCGAGCGTCTGTTGTCAAAGCGTTCTGGGCGGCATTTAGACTTTCTCGAAAAAAAAATGCCCTATGCCTTTGTTGAATTAGGCTGTTGGATAAAAATGCAAAAAGGATTAAAGTTTCTTCAGAGTTCCTCGAAAGGTGATCAAAAAGGGCAAAAGAGTGTGAGATTTTACGAAAGACGATGACAAAAGTAGCACACACGCCAGACCAAGGGAGCAGATCGAGTCGAAGAACGCACAAGTTTGCAGAGATCACGTTGTTAAAGGTTTGTTTGATATACTTTTAGTCTCAAGTCTTTATCATTTAAGTATTAGCTTGGTATTATTTGTATTTTATCTCGTTTCAGAGTTCTTAAAACGCTTCTTTGCAACTCGGCGAGTCGAAATAAAAGAAAGCAAATATGAACAAAACCTAAACAAGTTAAGCTTTTACTAAAGGCAGCAATCATAAACAAAGCTTTCAGATCTGCTCAGTGAATGAGTTCAAACCCCGGCCGAGTCATACCAAAGACTATAAAAATGGGACCCATTACCTCCCTGCTTGGCACTCAGCATCAAGGGTTGGAATTGGGGGTTAAATCACCAAAATGATTCCTGAGCGTGGCCACCGCTGGTGCTCACTACTCCCCTCACCTCCCAGGGGGTGGAACAAGGGGATGGGTCAAATGCAGAGGGTCATTTCACCACACCTAGTGTGTGTGTGACTATCAGTGGTACTTTAACTTGAACTTTCAGCACAGACACAATGTTGACATCTTTATTTATATGTTGATAAAGACAGGGGAAAAACATGCCTACTTGTGAACGTTGCGTTATTTCAACTGCAATAAAGCAACACACATGGCGGTAGACGCAAAGTTACACCATGAAAAGCAAATTTACCAGAGCAAAAAATGATGTATGACTTATCTGAGTACGTAATTTTCTGGCTTAGAACTTACGTCCATTTTTTGTAGGAAAACCACGCAACCGTTGTTATGTGGAGGCACCAGGTGGTACCAATAGGATGCATTGCACTAACCATTCTAACGAAGCGTGACAGACTAGCACAAAAAGTGGCAATAATTGAACTGTCCATGCCTAAAAACAAAACCAACTTAACTATCAAACCCTGTATGTACAAAATAACACATTATATATTGGGGTTGTCAAAAATGTTTACTTATTTTTAATCGAAAAAAATATATTTTTATATATATATATATATATATATATATATATATATATATATATATTGTGGAGGGGGGCGTGGCCTGCGGACCTGCAGCGAAGCGGGGTGTGCCAGGACCGGCTTCGAGATCAGCGACAGGTGCGTAGATGGCCCACCTGGGCCTAGTTATCTAATCACCTGTCGCTCTGTTAAAAGGCAGACGCCGGAAGAGAGAGGGGTTGGAGCTGGAGCAAGAGAGCGAGCAAGAGCGAGAGCGAGCCTGAGACACAAAAAGACAATTGCTGAAAAGCAACCCCCTGAACTAGGGATGTCCGATAATGGCTTTTTGCCCATATCCGATATTCCGATATTGTCCAACTCTTTAAGTACCGATACCAATATCAACCGTTATTTGCAGTCGTGGAATTAACACATTATTAAGCCTATTTTGGACAACCAGGTATGGTGAAGATAAGGTACTTTAAAAAAAAATTAATAAGATAAATAACATTAAAACATTTTCTTGAATAAAAAAGAAAGTAAAACAATATAAAAACATGAAAATGAGTCAAATTAACTGTTAAAGGTTAGTACAATTAGTGGACCAGCAGCACGCACAATCATCAATCAATCAATCAATCAATCTTTATTTATATAGCCCTAAATCACAAGTGTCTCAAAGGGCTGCACAAGCCACAACGACATCCTCGGTACAAAGCCCACATACGGGCAAGAAAAAACTCACCCCAGTGGGACGTCGATGTGAATGACTATGAGAAACCTTGGAGAGGACCGCATATGTGGGTAACCCCCCCCTCTAGGGGAGACCGAAAGCAATGGATGTCGAGTGGGTCTGACATAATATTGTGAGAGTCCAGTCCATAGTGGATCCAACATAATAGTAAGAGTCCAGTCCATAGTGGGGCCAGCAGGACACCATCCCGAGCGGAGACGGGTCAGCAGCGCAGAGATGTTCCCAGCTGATGCACAGGCGAGCGGTCCACCCCGGGTCCCGACTCTGGACAGCCAGCACTTCATCCATGGCCACCGGACCTGTGCCCCCCCCCCCCCCCCCCCCCCCCCCCCTCAAGGAAAAGGGGAGCAGAGGAGAAAAGAAAAGAAACGGCAGATCAACTGGTCTAACAGGGGGGCTATTTAAAGGCTAGAGTATACAAATGAGTTTTAAGATGGGACTTAAATGTTTCTACTGAGGTAGCATCTCTAATTGTTACCGGGAGGGCATTCCATAGTACTGGAGCCCGAATAGAAAACGCTCTATAGCCCGCAGACTTTTTTTGGGCTCTGGGAATCACTAATAAGCCGGAGTTCTTTGAACGCAGATTTCTTGCCGGGACATATGGTACAATGCAATCGACGAGATAGGACGGAGCTAGACCGTGTAGTATTTTATATGTAAGTAGTAAAACCTTAAAGTCACATCTTAAGTGCACAGGAAGCCAGTGCAGGTGAGCCAGTATAGGCGTAATATGATCAAACTTTCTTGTTCTTGTCAAAAGTCTAGCAGCCGCATTTTGTACCAACTGTAATTTTTTAATGCTAGACATAGGGAGACCCGAAAATAATACGTTACAGTAGTCGAGATGAGACGTAACGAACGCATGAATAATGATCTCTGCGTCGCTAGTGGATAAAATAGAACGAATTTTAGCGATATTACGGAGATGAAAGAAGGCCGTTTTAGTAACACTCTTAATGTGTGATTCAAACGAGAGAGTTGGGTCGAAGATAATACCCAGATTCTTTACTGATTCTCCTTGTGTAATTGTTTGGTTGTCAAATGTTAAGGTGGTATTATTAAATAAATGTCGGTGTTTAGCAGGACCGATAATCAGCATTTCCGTTTTCTTGGCGTTGAGTTGCAAGAAGTTAGCGGACATCCATTGTTTAATTTCATTAAGACACGCCTCCAGCTGACTACAATCCGGCGTGTTGGTCAGCTTTAGGGGCATGTAGAGTTGGGTGTCATCAGCATAACAATGAAAGCTAACACCGTATTTGCGTATGATGTCACCTAGCGGCAGCATGTAAATACTAAAGAGTGCAGGGCCAAGAACCGAACCCTGAGGAACTCCACACGTTACCTTAACATAGTCCGAGGTCACATTATTATGGGAGACGCATTGCATCCTGTCAGTAAGATAAGAGTTAAACCACGACAAAGCTAAGTCTGACATACCAATACGTGTTTTGATACGCTCTAATAAAATATTATGATCGACGGTATCGAAAGCAGCGCTAAGATCAAGAAGCAGCAACATAGATGACGCATCAGAATCCATCGTTAGCAGTAGATCATTAGTCATTTTTGCGAGGGCTGTCTCCGTAGAGTGATTTGCCCTGAAACCGGATTGAAAAGGTTCACAGAGATTGTTAGACACTAAGTGTTCATTTAGCTGCTGTGCGACAATTTTTTCGAGGATTTTCGAAATAAAGGGAAGGTGGGACACCGGTCGGTAGTTTACCATGAGGTCAGGATCAAGGTTAGGTCTTTTGAGCAGAGGATGAATAACCGCTTTCTTGAATGCTAGGGGAACAGTGCCAGAGGAAAGTGATAAGTTTATAATATTTAGCACTGATGGACCTAATAATACAAAAAGCTCCTTCATGTGTGCTTACGGACTGTATCCCTTGCAGACTGTATTGATATATATTGATATATGATGTAGGAACCAGAATATTAATAACAGAAAGAAACAACCCTTTTGTGTGAATGAGTTTTTGGGTTGGTGCACTAATTGTAGGTGTATCTTGTGTTTTTTTTGTTGATTTAATAAAAAATAAAAAAATAAAAATAAAAACGATACCGATAATAAAAAAAAACGATACCGATAATTTCCGATATTACATTTTAACGCATTTATCGGCCGATAATATCGGCAGGCCGATAATATCGGCAGGCCGATATTACCGGACATCTCTACACTGAACTATCCATCCATCCATCCATTTTCTACCGCTTATTCCCTTTGGGGTCGCGGGGGGCGCTGGAGCCTATCTCAGCTACAATCGGGCGGAAGGCGGGGTACACCCTGGACAAATCGCCACCTCATCGCAGGGCCAACACAGATAGACAGACAACATTCACACTCACATTCACACACTAGGGCCAATTTAGTATTGCCAATCAACTTATCCCCAGGTGCATGTCTTTGGAGGTGGGAGGAAGCCGGAGTACCCGGAGGGAACCCACGCAGTCACGGGGAGGACATGCAAACTCCACACAGAAAGATCCCGAGCCCGGGATTGAACCCAAGACTACTCAGGACCTTCGAATTGTGAGGCAGATGCACTAACCCCTCTGCCACCGTGCTGCCCTACACTGAACTATTTTGGAAAAAATAAAACAGTGTTGTAACCCTGATCCGGGCTGTCATGTCGGGGCTTGGTGGTCCGAAGAACCCCCTGGAGGGCAACCGCCACATATATATATAAATCCTCGAAAAAATTGTCGCACAGCAGCTAAATGAACACTTAATGTCTAACAATCTCTGTGAACCTTTTCAATCCGGTTTCAGGGCAAATCACTCTACGGAGACAGCCCTCGCAAAAATGACTAATGATCTACTGCTAACGATGGATTCTGATGCGTCATCTATGTTGCTGCTTCTTGATTTTAGCGCTGCTTTCGATACCGTCGATCATAACATTTTATTAGAGCGTATCAAAACACGTATTGGTATGTCAGACTTAGCTTTGTCGTGGTTTAACTCTTATCTTACTGACAGGATGCAGTGCGTCTCCCATAACAATGTGACCTCGGACTATGTTAAGGTAACGTGCGGAGTCCCCCAAGGTTCGGTTCTTGGCCCTGCACTCTTTAGTATTTACATGTTGCCGCTAGGCGACATCATACGCAAATACGGTGTTAGCTTTCATTGCTATGCTGATGACACCCAACTCTACATGCCCCTAAAGCTGACCAACACGCCGGATTGTAGTCAGCTGGAGGCGTGTCTTAATGAAATTAAACAATGGATGTCCGCTAACTAAGAAAACGGAAATGCTGATTATCGGTCCTGCTAAACACCGACATTTATTTGATAATACCACCTTAACATTTGACAACCAAACAATTACACAAAGCGACTCAGTAAAGAATCTGGGTATTATCTTCGACCCAACTCTCTCCTTTGAGTCACACATTAAGAGTGTTACTAAAACGGCCTTCTTTCATCTCCGTAATATCGCTAAAATTCGTTCCATTTTGTCCACTAGCGACGCTGAGATCATTATTCATGCGTTCGTTACGTCTCGTCTCGATTACTGTAACGTATTATTTTCGGGTCTCCCTATGTCTAGCATTAAAAGATTACAGTTGGTACAAAATGCGGCTGCTAGACTTTTGACAAGAAGAAGAAAGTTTGATCATATTACGCCTATACTGGCTCACCTGCACTGGCTTCCTGTGCACTTAAGATGTGACTTTAAGGTTTTACTACTTACGTATAAAATACTACACGTCTAGCTCCAGCCTATCTTGCCGATTGTATTGTACCATATGTCCCGGCAAGAAATCTGCGTTCAAAGAACTCTGGCTTATTAGTGATTCCCAGAGCCCAAAAAAAGTCTGCGGGCTGTAGAGCGTTTTCTATTCGGGCTCCAGCACTATGGAATGCCCTCCCGGTAACAGTTAGAGATGCTACCTCAGTAGAAACATTTAAGTCCCATCTCAAAACTCATTTGTATACTCTAGCCCAGTGATCCTCAACAGGCGGACCGCGGTCCGTGTCCGGACCCAGCGACGTGTCCGTCCGGACCCAGCACGAATTATAGTAAAAAAAAAAATTAAAAAAAATAAAATAACATTTTTTATTATTATAATTATAATTATTATAAAAAAATATAATAATTGTATTTATCTGTGAGTTATCGCTAGCGCAAGTCAACGTTCTTTGTTGTTTTTAGTCAAATATCTCCACGTTTCGTTTACACTTCTCGTGTCTCACTCACTCCGTCTCTCTCTCTCTCTCTCTCTCTCTCTCTCTCTCTCTCTCTCTCTCAGAGAGAGAAAGAGAGAGAGACGGAGTGAGAGCGAGAGAACGCCACTCTGATTGGCTAATTCCGGCGTATGGGTTGTCATCTCTTTCACAACGACGCGCTGATAGGCTGTTACCACCTGGGTCATGTGCACAGTGCATGGAACCTTTCGCTGCAGGCACACAGTTGTCTCGTATCGCTACTTCGCTAACTGTTCACTTGTCAGTCACTGAATGTGAATCAAATCACAATGGCATGCTCCAAGTTGGCTCAGGCTGGTAAAAGAAAAGTGGACAGGGAAAACCGACGTTTCAAGGAAGAATGGACAGAGCAATATGTTTTCATCCTACCTACTGCAAGTACCAGACCAATGTGTCTACTATGCAACACTACTGTTGCTCTGGTGAAAAGTGAAAATCTGAAACGTCACTATCTGAAAGAGCACCGCGAATTTGAAGAGACATTTCCTCATGATTCAGAGCTAAGAAAAAAAGAAATCACGAGGCTGAAAAAGCCATATGAAACATCAAGCAAGATTTTTGTTAAATCTATGACACAACAACAAATAGCAACAGAGCAGTAACGTGCGGTGAGGTTGATGGCTGGTGAGGCACTGACTTCAACACAGTCAGATTTACAAACATATGAACCCTAAAGAGTATCTTATTCACCATTTGATTGGCAGCAGTTAACGGGTTATGTTTAAAAGCTCATACCAGCATTCTTCCCTGCTTGGCACTCAGCATCAAGGGTTGGAATTGGGGGTTAAATCACCAAAAATGATTCCCGGGCGCAGCGCCGCTGCTGCCCACTGCTCCCCACTGCTCCCCTCACCTCCCAGGGGGTGATCAAGGGATGGGTCAAATGCAGAGGACACATTTTTTCAAAGTTCTTATTTATTTTTGTTTCAAAGAAAATATTTCATGTATTTTATTTTATTTTATTTTTTTTTTGTTAATTTTAAGAAAATGTTAAACTATCTACCTCCTGCTATTATATAAGCTTGACCGATAATAAACGGACCCAGCCTGTTTCAAAAAAACATTTGTGGACCTTCAAGATTTGTACTTGAGGACCCCTGCTCTAGCCTTTGAATAGCCCCCCTTTTTTTAGACCAGTTGATCTGCCGTTTCTTTTCTTTTCTCCTCTGCTCCCCCCTATCCCTTGTGGAAGGGGAGACACACAGATCCGGTGGCCATGGATGGGGTGCTGGCTGTCCGGGGTCGGGACCCGGGGTGGACCGCTCGCCTGTATATCGGTTGGGAACATCTCTGCGCTGCTGACCCGTCTCCGCTCGGGATGGTTTCCTGCTGACCCCACTGTGGACTGGACTCTTACTGTTATGCTGGATCCACTATGGACTGGACTCTCACAATATTATGTTAGACCCACTCGACATCCATTGCATTCGGTCTCCCTAGAGGGGCGGGGGGGTTACCCACATATGCGGTCCTCTCCAAGGTTTCTCATAGTCATTCACATCGACGTCCCACTGGGGTGAGTTTTTCCTTGCCCTTATGTGGGCTATACCGAGGATGTCGTTGTGGCTTGTGCAGCCCTTTGAGACACTTGTGATTTAGGGCTATATAAATAAACATTGATTGATTGATTGATATATAGTTGGTTTTTTTCATCTATCCTTTCCAGCCACTCAGGCAAATAATGTTGTTGATGTAGATGAATGGTAAATGGTAAATAGGTAATATAGAAATGTATCACAGCTGTTTATTTATTTTATCCAAGAATGCAGCTAATCATAGAACTGGCACCCTATGTTATCAAAAAAGTAAAGAATATGAATCGAGAGTCATTTGTTAATCAAACCATGCGGTGCCCAAAGATTCACAGCCCTATTAAAGATACATGATGACAGTCATATGTCGTGTGTGTGTATGAAATATTGTAGCTTTTGCCCAGATGTTGAAAGGATGACAAATTTTAACGTGACGGTTAGCAAAACTACGGAGTCAATTGGTTTTCTTTCAAGTCCAATGTTTGGCCGCATGATAACAAGGCAAACTTTTGCCGAAACCCAAATCCCACAAAAAGTGGGTCGTACGAAAACGAGGTACCTCTGTATCAGTTTGGAGGTGATATTTAGTTGGACGGGACTAACATTTGCTGGGGCGTGTGGAATAGTCCACTGGGACAAAACTGTCAGGTTCAAATCAAATCAAATCAAATCAACTTTATTTATAAAGCACATTTAAAATTTACCACAGGGGTAGCCAAAGCACTGATGACATCTATTAAAACAGACGAGAAGCAAGGAATCATGCAGAGACAGAGTTAAATTTTGCTCAATTGA
Organism: Nerophis lumbriciformis; assembly: GCF_033978685.3. Taxonomy (NCBI): domain Eukaryota; kingdom Metazoa; phylum Chordata; class Actinopteri; order Syngnathiformes; family Syngnathidae; genus Nerophis; species Nerophis lumbriciformis. The sequence goes on along the minus strand of NC_084568.2, from coordinate 22,854,609 downwards.
GGAGAGACGTGTTTTGGTCTGTACTCTAGTTACAGATCCGAACTACGTTTTACAAGTTCAGCCCACGTGCTTCCTCTATTTATTTGGGAGGTCCCTGGTTACATCACTGAAGCTGTCGCTGAGGGAAGGGGAAAATGCAAATGTGCTGACAGTCTTGATATCGCCTTGTCTCTGCTCTGTCTGCGTCACGGTACTCGATGTTCGGCCTTGGCAGTCAGCAGGCCGATTCTGGAAACAAACACTGATACGAGACTGGCTTGCAATCTTTTGGATTGCCAGCTTTGCACAGACAAAGAAAAATAAAATTTCAGCGCAATTGATAATAACTATCAAATCAAATCAAATCAACTTTATTTATAAAGCAACGGCCCTTAAGCATAAGAATTGTGTGATAATATATACCGTATTTTTCGGACTATAAGTCGCTCCGGAGTATAAGTCGCACCGGCCGAAAATGCATAATAAAGAAGGAAAAAAACATATATAAGTCGCACTGGAGTATAAGTCGCATATTTTGGGGAAATTTTTTTGATAAAACCCAACACCAAGAATAGACATTTGAAAGGCAATTTAAATAAATAAAGAATAGTGAACAACAGGCTGAATAAGTGTACGTTATATGAGGCATAAATAACCAACTGAGAACGTGCCTGGTATGTTAACGTAACATATTATGGTAAGAGTCATTCAAATAACTATAACATATAGAACATGCTATACGTTTACCAAACAATCTGTCACTCCTAATCGCTAAATCCCATGAAATCTTATACGTCTAGTCTCTTACGTGAATGAGCTAAATAATATTATTTGATATTTTACGGTAATGTGTTAATAATTTCACACATAAGTCGCTCCTGAGTATAAGTCGCACCCCTGGCCAAACTATGAAAAAAACTGCGACTTATAGTCCGAAAAATACGGTACATAATTATTCTAACAAAAACTACTTACTTTTGGGGTGCCAAATGTAAAAACTTGCCCTTTTCTAGCTGATATACTTTGAACAAAAAACTCACATGTATGCATGTGTATATGTATATTATTGAGGCAGAGGTGGTACAATCCTGACCATGCGCTAGAATTTTTACGCAAAAAAATGGTAGTTTTTTTTTTTTCAATTTACAGTAATATGCTGTAAAGAACACCTTAACATTTTGTATTTATTTGATGTCAAGCAGATATTTAAGTATTCATTTTTATTTAGACCAAAAATGTTTTGAAAGTATGATAATATACTGTAATATTTGTTGCAATAATGGATACCATTAAAGGGGAACATTATCACAATTTCAAAAGGGTTAAAACCATTAAAAATCAGTTCCCAGTGGCTTATTTTATTTTTCGAAGTTTTTTTTCAAAATGTTACCCATCACGCAATATCCCTAAAAAAAGCTTCAAAGTGCCTGATTTTAACCATCGTTATATACACCCGTCCATTTTCTTGTGACGTCACACAGTGATGCCAATACAAACAAACAGCAAGGTATAGCAACATTAGCTCGGATTTAGACTCGGATTTCAGCGGCTTAACACTGTCTGATAAGATCATTACTAACAACTATGAACTAGGTTTACAGCATATGAAATACATTTGGCAACAACATGCACTTTGAGAGTGCAGACAGCCCATTTCAGGCGCGCTAAGAACATATATTTTTCCACGATTTCAGCACTCAGGTTAACCATACCTAAATAGACACAAAATACTGCATTACACAAGACTACCCGAATGTACTCGAATGATTGAAAAAAATAAATGTTTTTAAGCTAAATTATTTGTAAACACAGTTTGTGTATAATAATTTACGAAAAACCACGAGTAATGAATAAAGTTTTCATCAATTAATATATTCTGTAGACATACCCTCATCCTCTCTCTTTTTCTGAAAGCTGATCTGTCCAGTTTTGGAGTTGATGTCAGCAGGCCAGGGAAGCTAGGGTCGATATTCTTCTCTTGATCATCTTCGGTGGCATAAGGGACGGTGTGAGCCAAGACATCCAGGGGGTTTAGCTCGCTCGTCTGCGGGAACAAACTGCCGCCATTGCTTGCCGTGCTACCGATGTCCTTTGTCCCTGAATTGCTCACACACTCCGGCAGATTCAATGGGCAGATTTCTTTGACTTTATCGTTTGAAATGCATCTGCTTTGAGTGTCGCAGGATATCCACACATTCTTGCCATCTCTGTCGTAGCATAGCTTTCGTCGATAAAGTGTGCGGAACAAACGACTGACCATTTCGTCGGCTTTCCCCACACCCTCGTATTTTGAACAAATTGCATCCAATTTCTTGCCACTTTCGCATCTTTGGGCCACTGGTGCAACTTGAATCCGTCCTTGTTTGTGTTGTTACACCCTCCGACAACACACCGACGAAAGTGAGAAAATGGCGGATTGCTTCCCGATGTGACGTCACGTCGTGACGTCATCGCTCCGAGAGCGAATAATAGAAAGGCGTTTAATTCGCCAAAATTCACCCATTTAGAGTTCGGAAATCGGTTAAAAAAATATATGGTCTTTTTTCTGCAACATCAAGGTATATATTGACGCTTACATAGGTCTGGTAATAATGTTCCCCTTTAAAGTTTAAAAGGCAGCAACCAAGTGTGCCGGGCTGCCAATCAGGGACAGGTGAGGGAAACTAGCGCTCTGGGAGACATGCAGGAAATGTAACAAAAATAAGAACGCTAAGAGGAAATAAACATCAAACAAGGAAACAAACAGAAATAAAGTGACACATTGTCACATGTATATTTATGTATATATTTAGAAAATAGACTTAAATATATATATCTAAATAATTATAACTATTTTCTAAATACTTAGATTTAACATTTCTATTTAAGATTCAACATTTATATTTACAGTAGATTTAAAATGTAGATTAAATATTTAAATGGAGCATTTAAATATTTTGTATGATATTTATATTTCACATGTATTTTTTACATTGGGCACCCCATACCAACTAGCTATACAACAAAATCAGAAATTATATATCTTGTGGTTTCACGTTCGTCATAAACTAGTTTAAGATAGATCACCCAGGGAGTGTTTTTTTTTACCATTAGGACATTGTCGATCAAAGTATAGCATAATTGTCTGGGCGTATGTTTACTGTGACGATAGTGTAATAATAACTGAGTGAGTATTGCAAATGTCCACAAGAAAACATTATAGTTCATAAATCCCAAGCTTTCTTGGGAAGATAGTTGATTTTATTTATGGTTCCTAAATGCTTCTTTTGTGTTGGTGCGTTTTTAGTTGAGTTGCTCACTAAGTTATGAATATATAAGATATAGGATGGTTGAAAATGGAATATGTCATTTGTTGTGATCCACAATAATCATAGTTGGTGTTATTACGTTGTAATACTTTTTGTACAGCAGGAGCCATCAGAGGGGTTTTTTTTTTCTCCAAATATTTCCTTGACTGTGTCCTTATCGCTAATAAACAATAGACTGAGGAATGCATGACAGATCCTCATAACCTGCTCAACCGACGGAAAGAGACGGAGGCTCACTGATCTTTAAATCCCAGCACCAAAGCATACGTTAAATTGGTAAGTATCAGCTATGCTTACTTTTTTTTCTACTTAGTATACTCAAGTAGCTTGCATGTCAAAAAAATAATGCAACATATCTAACAATTAAAATGTTTATGTTGAATAAAATTGTGTTCTGATTCTTTGCCAGGTATTTTTTTGAGTGGTGTTGTCATCCAATGAAAAAGACAGGTGAAAATTGACCTCACAATTTACATTGTCCAAAATTAAAACAACTAGTTTGACTGGATTTAATTTTATTGTTTTAACAGAATGCATGCGATTGTGGTTGTCACTCTGCTCATATTCTGCACCGTTTCCGATGGTAAGTCAGACATTGTATTCAGTGTTTTCACAAGTGACTGACATTTTTCCTATGTACACTGCAAAAACTGAAATCTAAGTAAGATGAAATATCTCAAATAAGGGTGATATTTGCTTATTTTCTGTCTGAAAAGATAATTCTTTTCACTAAGCAGATTTTATGTTAGTATTTTACTTGTTTTAAGGGTTTTGCTCCTAGATTATCTCAGAAAGATATTATAGTGTGTTGCTGAGATCTTATGACCTATATTGAGTAAAACATGCTTGAAACTAGAATATCAACTGTTGCAAAGCTGTGTCATCAACACTCACAAGTAGAAAACTACTTTTTTAAAGTAATAATTTCTTACTTCAAGCATGAAAAAAAAAAATCATGATGCCGAGCGCATATCATTATGTTAAGATAAGGGCACTAGCGTTTACTTTTTTTGATTATTTAAAAAATGTTTTTAATTTTTTTAATTTTTTTAATTAAATCAACATAAAAAAAACACTAGCATTTACTTAATTTAAGAATATTTTTCAACATATTCAGCAAAAATGTCTTTTTTTTCTACCAAGAAAAGTGCACTTGTTATTAGTGAGAATATACTTATTTTAAGGTATTTTTGGGTTCATTGAAGTTAGCTAATTTTACTTGACAAGCCGAATTTTCTTGTTGCATTGGCAGATAATTTTGCTTAGTTCATAGTTTTTAAAGTATTAATTTCTTATTTCAAGCATGAAATAAAAAAAATCATGACTTCGACACAATTGACAGCCAAATGAACTTTGCTGTTTTATTTTCAATGAAACAATAGAAAATATGTACTCTTATAGTAGTACAGTTGGCACAGTACAGTAAATAGACAGTTGATATTTAAACATTTGACATTTCACACAATTTTGAACAGAAATAGTTCATGCACATTCAGATAAATTCTTAAAAAATTACAATAAAAAAAAATATATATATATATATATATATATCCATCCATTTCCTACCACTTATTCCCTTTGGGGTCGCGGGGGGCGCTGGAGCCTATCTCAGCTACAATATATAATTGACTGAAAGAGCACGCACTTGGTGCGATGATGTCATGTTATCAATGGAAAAATGTCTTTTTAGACAATATGATTTGCCTGAGCGGCTCGTAGACCTCGAGAGTAACAAGCGGTTGCCTTGTTGCCTTTCCATTAAGAAAAATAAACTAGTTTTTAGTATAAGTTTGCTGGTTTCAAGAAATGTATTGCGGAGCGCGTATCATTATGTCAAGATAATATCACTAGCATTTACTTAATTTAAGAATATTTTTCAACATACTGAGAAAAAGGTCTCATATTATTTTTTTCTATCAAGAAAAGGGCACTTGTTATTAGTGAGAATATACTTATTTTAAGGTATTTTGGGGTTCATTGAGGTTAGCTAATTTTACTTGTTTTGGAAAGTCTTGACAAGCCAAATTTTCTTGTTCTATTGGCAGATAATTTTGCTTAGTTCAAGTAAAATTCCCCAAATTTTCGTTTTTTTTTTTCCTTGTTTTTGAACACTGACTTTTTGCAATGTATCTGCAAACAAGCATTGGGTTGCTTTAGAAAGACATTTGAACAGACTTTAATAACCAAGCCAAGCAAATCATGCAAGTGACCGTAGAAGCAGAAATACAGTTATTAATGTGTATAAATTGTGATGTATTTCAGAGCTATTGTAGTGCAGGACATTTTAACAATAACAAAGGAGGTAAAGGGCCACACAGGGAAATAAACACAGGAAAAATACTTACTACTACTAACTACAACTGTACTGAAAGGGCAAAGCTAAAACATTTTTTGGATTTAGATATTTTGAACTGTTTAACATATTTTGGCAGTCATTTGATTGGTTTTAAAGTGTTTAACAAAAAGTGAAGAAAAACTAGGACGTGTTAAGCCAGTTGTAGGCTATTGCTTGATTTGGAGATGGAGGCGTGGCTTCCCGACACACAGCATCCCGAACTGTTGAGGTCTGCTGCTATCTAGTGGATGAATTTGTACTTACAAGTCAACCATCCATCCATCCATCCATCCATTTCCTACCGCTTATTCCCTTTTGGGGTCGCGGGGGGCGCTGGAGCCTATCTCAGCTACAATCGGGCGGAAGGCGGGGTACACCCTGGACAAGTCGCCATCTCATCGCAGGGCCAACACAGATAGACAGACAACATTCACACTCACATCCACACACTAGGGCCAATTTAGTGTTGCCAATCAACTTATCCCCAGGTGCATGTCTTTGGAGGTGGGAGGAAGCCGGAGTACCTGGAGGGAACCCACGCAGTCACCCAAACACATCTTAATAGAATAGAATAGAATAGAAAGTGCTTTAATACATTAGTGGGGGCTCTTAGGGAGATTTTAGGGTGTGTTCGTTCACTTTTGTCTAAAAGCGCCAAATTTGGCACAGGTGTAGCTCAGGGCATACTTAAATGATTTGGCTAGGGCGCCCACGCCGGTGACCTTTGGGGTCGCCACAGCGGCTGATCCAATATGGCCACCACCTGAACACTCTTTAGCCTCGACATTTGAACCAGATGAGCTACAAATCCAAACTTGGTGTCTATTTCATGTTTTTTGACAATTAGAAATATGATGGAAAATTCATCTTTATGATTGGGTGTGTCCGGACACCTAATTAGCATATTTCCAAGATGGCGTCTATGTAGAAATTAGGTGTACCTTAACTTTTGATAGTTTTGGCAAACTATTTTAGGTTTTTTGAGCATCAGAAACATACTGGAATGATCAGATTTATGATCAGTTATTTATTAGAGCACTTTAATTTCCATACTAAGAACATAGCCATTATTTACCAAAATGTATTGCACATATATTTCAACACAGATAGAATGTAAAGTTACAGATATATTTCATTGTAACATTAGTAAAAGTAGAGAAAGTCAGTGTTACCCCCCTGCCCCCTGTAATATAGGTTTCTGTTTCAACAGAATTATTAAGCCGCTTTCTGAGCATCTCTTCAGAATGCGCCGTTTTGTGGACGGTCTTATTTACGTGGCTCACCTTCGACAGCGTCTTCTCCCCGTCATCTTTGTTGTAGCGGTGTAGCGTGCAAGGACGGGAGTGGAAGAAGTGTTAAAAGATGGAGCTAACTGTTTTAATGACATTCAGACTTTACTTAAAGGCCTACTGAAACCCACTACTACCGACCACTCAGTCTGATGGTTTATATATCAATGATGAAATCTTAACATTGCAACACATGCCAATACGGCTGGGTTAGCTTACTAAAGTGCAATTTTAAATTTTGCGCAAAATATCCTGCTGAAAACGTCTCGGTATGATGACGTGTGCGCGTGACATCACGGATTGTAGAGGACATTTTGGGACAGCATGGTGGCCAGCTATTAAGTCGTCTGTTTTCATCGCAAAATTCCACAGTATTCTGGACATCTGTGTTGGTGAATCTTTTGCAATTTGTTCAATGAACAATGGAGACAGCAAAGAAGAAAGCTGTAGGTGGGAAGCGGTGTATTGCGGCAGGTGTTGTGCCGGATAACGCACCCCCGCCGTAGAATGCACCCCTTGACTGGTGTGCCGGATAACACAGCCGGTGTTTCATTGTTTACATTCCCGAAAGATAATAATAATAATAATACCTGGGATTTATATAGCGCTTTTCTAAGTACCCAAAGTCGCTTTACATGTAGAACCCATCATTCATTCACACCTGGTGGTGGTAAGCTACTTTCATAGCCACAGCTGCCCTGGGGTAGACTGACGGAAGCGTGGCTGCAATTTGCGCCAACGGCCCCTCCGACCACCAACTATCATTCATCATTCAATTCACCGGTGTGAGTGGCACCGGGGGCAAAGGGTGAAGTGTCCCGCCCAAGGACACAACGGCAGCGATTTTTGGATGGTAAGAGGCGGGGAGCGAACCTGCAACCCTCAGGTTTCTGGCACGGTTGCTCTACCCACTACGCCAAGCTTTATCATTGGCCTGTGGAGAACTGGGACAACAGAGACTCTTACCAGGAGGACTTTGAGTTGGATGCGCAGACGCGGTACCGTGAGTACGCATGCAGCTGCGGCTTCCAAACATTTGATCGCTTACCCGTACGTGCCGCTATGTGCATGTCACGTACGCAACTTTGGGGACTTTGGGGAAATATATGTGCTGTATGAACTTTGGGGAGGTGAACGGTACTTTGGGCTGTGGGATTGAGTGTGTTGTGCTGGTGTTTTAGTTGTATTGGCGGGTTATATGGACGGGAGGGGGGAGGTGTTTGTTATGCGGGATTAATTTGGGGCATATTAAATATAAGCCTGATTGTGTTGTGGCTAATAGAGTATATATATGTCTTGTGTTTATTTACTGTTTTAGTCATTCCCAGCTGAATATCAGGTCCCACCCGCCTCTCACAGCATCTTCCCTATCTGAATCGCTCCCACTGCCCTCTAGTCCTTCACTCTCACTTTCCTCATCCACGCATCTTTCATCCTCGCTCAAATAAATGGGGAAATCGTTGCTTTCTCGGTCCGAATCGCTCTCGCTGCTGGTGGTCATGATTGTAAACAATGTGCATATGTGAGGAGCTCCACAACCTGTGACGTCACGCTACTCGTCTGCTACTTCCGGTACAGGCAAGGCTTTTTTATCAGCGACCAAAAGTGGTGAACTTTATCGTCGATGTTCTCTACTAAATCCTTTCAGCAAAAATATGGCAATATCGCGAAATGATCAAGTATGACACATAGAATGGACCTGCTATCCCCGTTTATATAAGAAAATAGCATTTCAGTAGGCCTTTAAATCAATAACGGAGCAGCATCTCCTCATCCGTGGCTCACTAGTGCAACAACAACGTTGTGTCCCGTGAAAAAACGTCCGACCGGAATTCTCTAATAATTAAAGTTCCATGGGTGAATTATGTAAACTCACTAAAGTTTTTAGCGCTTTGATAGCTAGTCTACTGACAGATATAAATAAGAACTTTACACTACTTTATATTAGAAATGGCAACAGCGGAAGATGAATGTCCCATAAGAAGATAGAGAAAAAGAAGAAGCTTATCAACTACCGTGTTGACACGGGCTACAAAGGCGGACGTGCGCAATTTTTCAGGATTTATGCAGATCCCATATACAGATCAGCAGGTACCAGAAGGTAAGAAAAGTTGGTTTTGCATCATATTGCGAAACAAAACGCAAGGTAAAATGTTTGCTAATAGGTGTTATTTTTCAGTCCTTATACACACACCATAATAATGTTTAATGCGCCGACAATCCATCAAGCGGTGCTGCTTCATAGCTTACTGAAGTCGTACTAAAAACATTTTGACAGATTTTAGAGCGCCGTGTGTAAAGTTCTATATTCTCAATATTATAATAATAATAATAATAATAATAACTGGGATTTATATAGCGCTTTTCTAAGTACCCAAAGTCGCTTTACATGTAGAACCCATCATTCATTCACACCTGGTGGTGGTAAGCTACTTTCATAGCCACAGCTGCCCTGGGGTAGACTGACGGAAGCGTGGCTGCAATTTGCGCCAACGGCCCCTCCGACCACCACCTATCATTCATCAGTCAATTCACCGGTGTGAGTGGCACCGGGGGGAAAGGGTGAAGTGTCCCGCCCAAGGACACAACGGCAGCGATTTTTGGATGGTAAGAGGCGGGGAGCGAACCTGCAACCCTCAGGTTTCTGGCACGGTTGCTCTACCCACTACGCCATGCCGCCCCATATAGTATATCTCGGTTGGTATAGTGGCCGTGCCAGCAACTTGAGGGTACCAGGTTCGATTCCAGCTTCCGCCATCCTAGTCACTGCCGCTGTGTCCTTGGGCAAGACACTTTACCCACCTGCTCCCAGTGCCACCCACACTGCTTTAAATGTAACTTAGATATTGGGTTTCACTATGTAAAGCGCTTTGAGTCACTAGAGAAAAAGCGCTATATAAATATAATTCACTTCACTTCGCTTCAATGGAACATTTAAAGTTTTGGTGTTGTTCACTGCCATCATATTGCAGTCTACACGTATCTCGTATGTGTGACTGCCATCTATTGGTTACACTTATCATTACACCATGTACCAAATAAAATTGCTTCAAGGTCAGTAAGCACAACTAGAATTATTCCGTACATTAGGCGCACTGTTGATTTTTGAGAAAATGAAAGGCTTTTAAGTGCGCCTTATAGTCCAGGAAATAGGGTACTTTTCCCCACCAAGGAGCTCTGTGATGTACCTAAGGGTGAAAAACAAACACATACCACATAATTAAAAAAATAAGAAATAAAAAATAAAAAACATCCAGCTTTTCCAACTTCTCATGTTCTAATTTATGCTTCTGCTGGGCCATGGTGGCTCTCAGTGGCTCCTTGTTGTGCTGGATCCACTTGATCATTGCCAGAGTCGAATTCCAGCGTGCAGGCACGTCCTGGACAAGTACCTTCTCATTCATGCCACGTGCTACTTGTTGTGCTTTTAACTCAGATGTGCTAGCAGGACTGTGCTTGAAATGTCCTACAATTTTGCGGCATTTAACGAAAGGCACATTAAGTCCACCGTCACACAAAGCCAGGATAATAACCCCAAACCATGTTGTGTAGACTGACCATACGTCCTCTTTTCCCCGGACATGTCGTCTTATGCGGGGCTGTCCGGGCTGTCAAGGTGGAGTTTCTTAAATGCCTCAAATGTTGGGCATTTTGAGTTAGGGTTGCGTGAATTTTCAATGTACGTTCAGTGTTAAGAAAGGGTTAAAAACAAAACAAATTGTGCACGCAGCAGCATTCGTGAGGGAGGGGCAGAGACAGAGAGAGAGAGAGAGTTATGATAAACGCGCATGCGTCGCCAGGCTCTGCTTTTTATCCATAGATTTATCAGATTTATTTTTTTATTATCTATAGCAGGGGTGTCAAAAGTGTGCCCCGGAGGCCATTTGCGGCCCACAGCTAATGTTTTAAAGGCCCACGGCACATTCTAAAAATACTATTAAAATAAACAAAAACATAACACAAGTGAAATAAAAAAGCTTAAAGGTGAAATGTAATTTAGAAAAAGTTGCAATGTTGAATAATAAAACAAAGCTGTTTTTTTTTTTTCTTTCAAACTGTCATTGCTCAAAACATAATATTGAATCAAAATCAATGTTATTATGAATTATTGACCTATCAAAGGTTCAGATCAAATATTCCACTAAAAAAATATTTTTGGCGGAAGATTTTGCATATTTTGTGTGTTTGCCATTAAAAACATAGTTTTGTTTGACAAAAAAGGGCGAAAAACAAACAAACAAAAAAACAACATAAAAAAAAACTAAAACATTTCAAAATGAGGGATAGATCTGAAGTTGATGTAGACTCCAGAGATTTAAGCGTTAAATATAAAATGTATGTATGCCCTGGCACACCATTATCATCATTTCAAGACCCAAGCAAAACACTTTTTACACTTTTATACTGAAATAAATACACCTACAACTTATTAAATAAAAACATAGAAAAAACTACCAGCAGGGGTAAAGTTCAGATCCATGAAGGAAAGAAGAAAGTGAATGAAAGTTTATTACTGAATACATTTACATATGTATACAAATTTGTTTTCTTATTTTATTATTATTTTTTTAATGAATTAAGTAACGTTTATGACACCCTTTTTCCAGATTCCAGAACACAATATAGAATGTGAGATATAACAGGACAATGCATACATTTGTCATTTGTTTTCAAAACGCTTACAAAAAAGTGGGACCCCAAAAATGTACAGTGGGACACCATTTTTATGACTTGATGGGGTCCCTGGGACCCCATTTAAAAAAAAAAATTTAAAAAAAATTCCTAGCGCCAACACTGCTGTCAACAGAGGAGAAAAAATGCTTAATTTAAATAAATATATTGTTTATAAAGCAAGTTCGCAAATTTTCACCTAGTCCCGGCCTTGGCGTGCTGCCCGCCTTGGCACGCATATATGTGTCCTCTTTTTGGGATTTCAGAATATGGTCAGTCTAATGTTGTGAGCGCTATCTGTCCCTAATGTACTGACCTTTCTCTGTAACATTCCAGTCCTTAGCAACGTGAAGGAACTGACTTGTGCATTCTTCAGCAAAATGCCGAAGGTAGTTTGTGCGAGGAGCGTGGCGATATTCATGACATCTTGCAGTCCTTGGTCTTCAACGATGTTAAAGGGGAACATTATCACCAGACCTATGTAAGCGTCAATATATACCTTGATGTTGCAGAAAAAAGACCATATATTTTTTTAACTGATTTCCGAACTCTAAATGGGAGAATTTTGGCGAATTAAACGCCTTTCTATTATTCGCTCTCGAGGCGATGACGTCACGTTGTGACGTCACATCGGGAAGCAATCCGCCATTTTCTCACTTTCGTCGGTGTTGTTGTCGGAGGGTGTAACAACACGAACAGGGACGGATTCAAATTGCACCAGTGGCCCAAAGATGCGAAAGTGGCAAGAAATTGGATGAAATTTGTTCAAAATACGAGGGTGTGGAAAAGCCGACGAAATGGTCAGTCGTTTGTTCCGCACACTTTACCGACAAAAGCTATGCTACGACAGAGATGGCAAGAATGTGTGGATATCCTGCGACACTCAAAGCAGATGCATTTCCAACGATAAAGTCAAAGAAATCTGCCGCCAGACCCCCATTGAATCTGCCGGAGTGGGTGAGCAATTCAGGGACAACGGACATCGGTAGCACGGCAAGCAATGGCGGCAGTTTGTTCCCGCAGACGAGCGAGCTAAACCCCCTGGATGTCTTGGCTCACACCGTCCCTTATGCCACCGAAGATGATCAAGAGAAGAATATCGACCCTAGCTTCCCTGGCCTGCTGACATCAACTCCAAAACTGGACAGATCAGCTTTCAGGAAAAGAGAGCGGATGAGGGTATGTCTACAGAATATATTAATTGATGAAAACGTTATTCATTACTCACGGTTTTACGTAAATTATTATACATAAACTGTGTTTACCAATAATTTAGCTTAAAAACATTTATTTTTTTCAATCATTCGAGTACATTCGGGCAGTCTTGTGTAATGCAGTATTTTGTGTCTATTTAGGTATGGTTAACCTGAGTGCTGAAATCGTGGAAAAATATATGTTCTTAGCGCGCCTGAAATGGGCTGTCTGCACTCTCAAAGTGCATGTTGTTGCCAAATGTATTTCATATGCTGTAAACCTAGTTCATAGTTGTTAGTAATTATCTTATCAGTGTTAAGCCGCTGAAATCCGAGTCTGAATCCGAGCTAATGTCGCGATACCTTGCTGTTTGTTTGTATTGGCATCACTGTGTGACGTCACAGGAAAATGGACGGGTGTATATAATGATGGTTAAAATCAGGCACTTTGAAGCTTTTTTTAGGAATATTGCGTGATGGGTAAAATTTTGAAAAAAACTTTGAAAAATAAAATAAGTCGCTGGGAACTGATTTTTAATGGTTTTAACCCTTCTGAAATTGTGATAATGTTCCCCTTTAAGTGGCCGACATGCAGTGACTATCCATTTTGCAAAGGCAGTATTGAACTTACCTGAGGTACTCTTGTTGACAAAATTGACGCGGGAAAACTCAGCCAGCGTTGTTTGCCGCCCTTTGTTTGGAGCGTTTGTGCTAGCATTTTTGCTCGCAGCATCCTCGTGTAAATGTTTTGATTTGATGAATTTTAAACTTGAAGTGCTACAACGTTAGGCTGACCATATTCTGAAATCCCAAAAAGAGGACACGTATATGCGTGCCAAGGCGGGCAGCACGCCAAGGCCGGGACTAGGTGAAAATTTGCCAATGATGCTCGAACTTGCTTTATAAATATTATACTTATTTAAATAAAGCATTTTTTCTCCTCTGTTGACAGCAGTGTTGGCGCTAGGAATTTTCAAAATGGGGTTCGAGAGACCCCATCAAGTCATAAAAACGGGGTCCCACAGTAAATTTTTGGGGTTCCACTTTTTTGCAAGGGTTTTGAAAACAAGTGATAAATGTATGCATTATCCTGTTAAATCTCACATTCTATATTGTGTTTTGGAAAAAGGTTGTCATAAACCAGGGGTCGGGAACCTTTTTGGCTGAGAGAGCCATGAAAGCCAAATATTTTAAAATGTATTTCCGTTAGAGCCTTATAATATTCTTTAACTCTGAATACAACGAAATGCGTGCATTTTTAAGTAAGACCGTACCGTATTTTTCGGACTATAAGTCGCAGTTTTTTTCATAGTTTGGGGGTGCGACTTATACTCAGGAGCGACTTATGTGTGAAATTATTAACACATTACCGTAAAATATCAAATAATATTATTTAGCTCATTCACGTAAGAGACTAGACGTATAAGATTTCATGGGATTTAGCGATTAGGAGTGACAGATTGTTTGGTAAACGTATAGCATGTTCTATATGTTATAGTTATTTGAATGACTCTTACCATAATATGTTACATTAACATACCAGGCACGTTCTCAGTTGGTTATTTATGCCTCATATAACGTACACTTATTCAGCCTGTTGTTCACTATTCTTTATTTATTTTAAATTGCCTTTCAAATGTCTATTCTTGGTGTTGGGTTTTATCAAATAAATGTCCCCCAAAAATGCGACTTATACTCCTACTTGCCAACCTTGAGACCTCCGATTTGGGGAGGTGTGTGTGTGTGTGGGGGGGGGGGGGGGGGGCGTGGTTGGGGGCGTGGTTAAAAGGGGAGGAGTATATTTACAGCTAGAATTCACCAAGTCAAGTATTTCATATATATATATATATATATAAGAAATACTTGACTTTCAGTGAATTATATATATATATATATATATATATATATATATATATATATATATATATATATATATATATATATATATATATATATAAGAGAAATACTTGAATTTCAGTGTTCATTTATTTACACATATACACACACACATAACACTCATCTACTCATTGTTGAGTTAAGGGTTGAATTGTCCATCCTTGTTCTATTCTCTGTCACAATTTTTCTAACCATGCTGAACACCCTCTCTGATGATGCATTCTGCTTCGTCTCCTTGTTGTGTGCGCAGTTGTGCACTGCACTCTCTAAAAGCCGTAGATGTTATTGTCACATATACATGTACAGTAGATGGCAGTATTGTCCTGTTTAAGAGTGTCACAACATTGCTGTTTACGGCAGACGAACTGCTTTACGGTAGACGAAAACATGACTGCTGTTGTTGTGTGTTGTTGCCGCGCTGGGAGGACGTTAATGAAACTGCCTAACAATAAACCCACATAAGAAACCAAGAACTCGCCCTTGATCATTCTACAGTTATAACGTCATTGGGCAGGCATGCTGTTTGTATTGTGGGAAAGCGGACGTGAAAACAGGCTGTCGACACGTCACTCAGGTCCGCCTGAATTTTGGGAGATTTTCGGGAGAAAATTTGTCCCGGGAGGTTTTCGGGAGAGGCGCTGAATTTCGGGAGTCTCCCGGAAAATCCAGTAGGGTTGGCAAGTATGCTTATACTCCATGTTTTTTTCCTTCTTTATTATGCATTTTCGGCCGGTGCGACTTATACTCCGGAGCGACTTATACTCCGAAAAATATGGTATAATAAGTCTCTTTTTCTTTTTAATAACAGTTGTTCTGAAGATAACGAATAATAAATCAAATACTTCTTACCATTAATGCGACTTCTGGTGCTGTATGGTTTTGCTGATGGCTTTGTAGTCTGGTTGATACGTGGTTATTTTTAACACTGTGATTACCAGCGGAATTATTCATTACTTATCGTGTTAAGCAATGTCAGCTCGGATTTATCTGAGAGCCAGATGCAGTCATCAAAAGAGCCACATCTGGCTCTAGAGCCATAGGTTCCCTATCCTTGTCATAAACGTTACTTTCATTAAAAAATAAAAAATAAAAAAAATAAAAAAAATTTGTATGCATATGTAAATGTATTCAGTTATAAACATTCATTCACTTTCTTCTTTCCTTCATGGATCTAAACTTTACCGCTGCTGGTAGTTTTTTCTATGTTTTTATTTAATAAGGTGTAGGTGTATTTATTTCAGTATAAAAGTGTAAAAAGTGTTTTGCTTGGGTCATGAAATGATGATAATGGTGTGCCAGGGCATACATACGTTTTATATTTAATGCTTAAATCTCTGGAGTCTACATCAACTTCAGATCTATCCCTGTTTTAGTTTTTTTATGTTGTTTTTTTATGTATATATTTGTACCATGAATTGATAAATGTGGACCCCGACGAAGTTGAAAAACTTATTCGGGTGGTACCATCGACCCCAAAAGGGACAAGCGGTAGAAAAATGGATGGATGGATGTACTGTACTGTGCAATCTACTAATAAAAGTTTCAATCAATCAATCAATCCACTCCCTCGCTCTCTCTGTCTCTGCCCCTCCCTCATGAATGCTGCTGCGTGCGCACACCTTCACAATTTGTTTTGTTTTTAACCCCTTCTTGACCCTGGACGTACATTGAAAATACACGCAACCCTAATTCAAAATGCCGGACATTTGAGGCATTTAAGAAACCCCGCCCGGACAGCCCCGCAAAAGAGGACATGTCCGGGGAAAAGAAGACGTATGGTCAGTCCATACAATGTTAAGAAAGTTCTTCACTGCAATATGTACAAACTACCTTAAATGTATCAAAACTTCCGTCGGAGAGCATTTTAAAACAAAATTGGCCGCCAAGTACACGGCTGGGACTCTCCTTACTCATCTTTGCACTTGCGTGCGTCCTGATCATTGCCCGTGTAACAATGTGCGCCGCCTTTTGGGTGAACGTGCGGTCAAAACAAAAGTGCGATTTATTTTAATTAATTTATGATTAATGTGATAATTATTTTCAATAACCGCATTATATATATATATATATATATATATATATATATATATATATATATATATATATATGTACTGTATATATATATATATATATATATATATATATATATATATATATATATATATATATTGCCAAAAGTATTTGGCCACCCATCCAAATGATGAGAATCAGGTGTCCTAATCACTTGGCCCGGCCACAGGTGTATAAAATCAAGCACTTAGGCATGGAGATTGTTTCTACAAACATTAGTGAAAGAATGGGCCGCTCTCAGTGATTTCCAGCGTGGAACTGTCATAGGATGCCACCTGTGCAACAAATCCAGTCATGAAATTTCCTCGTTCCTAAATATTCCAAAGTCAACTGTCGGCTTTATTGTAAGAAAATGGAAGTGTTTGGGAACAACAGCAACTCAGCCACGAAGTGGTAGGCCACGTAAACTGGGTCAGCGGATGCTGAAGCGCATAGTGCAAAGACTTTCTGCACAGTCAGTTGCTACAGAGCTCCAAACTTCATGTGACCTTCCAATTAGCCCACGTACAGTACGCAGAGAGCTTCATGGAATGGGTTTCCATGGCCGAACAGCCTTATCTAAGCCATACATCACTAAATCCAATGCAAAGCGTCTGATGCAGTGGCATAAAGCGCGTCACCACTGGACACAGAGGTACTGCATGGGGTTTATTAAATTTGTGGTTGATTAGATTTTTTGGGGGGAATATATTTCTATATATTCTTTCCACATTTTCCCACAAAAATTTAAATGTCTTTAAATACATACGTTACCTTGTAGTAATAAAACGAAAAGTGAACAAACAATTGTATTTATCATGTTCGCATTTAACATAGTTAGCAATTAGCGATGCTAGTTTTTCAGCCAGCAATCAGGGAAGCTAATTTCAGCCTAGCAATTAGGGACGCTAGTTTCAGGCCAGCAATTAGCAACGCTAGTTTTAAGCTAGCAAGTACCGGCACTAGCTTTCAGCTGGAGATTACCAGTGGTAGTTGGCAGCTTGTTATTACCGCACTAGTTTGCCCGCTGGCATTGGGGCACAATTATCCGGTTAGCTATTATTGCGCTAGTATCTGGCTAGCTATTATTAACCAGCTATTTGCCAGCCAGCAGTTACCGCTCTCGTCTCCACTTAGATCTTACTGCGCTATTTGCAGCAAGCAATAAGCGTGCTAGTATCCAGCAAGCTATATGCGGCGCTATCATGCAATAATAAAATATATTATATTTTTATTCAGCAATTAGAGAAGCTAGCTTGAGGCTAGCAATTAGCAACGCTAGTTTTAAGCTAGCAAGTACCGGCACTAGCTTTCAGCTGGCGATTACCAGTGGTAGTTGGCAGATTGTTATTACCGCACTAGTTTGCCCACTGGCATTGGGGCACAATTATCCGGTTAGCTATTATTGCGCTAGTATCTGGCTAGCTATCATTAGCCAGCTAATTGCCAGCCAGCAGTTACCGCGCTCGTCTCCACTTAGATCATACTGCGCTATTTGCAGCTAGCAATGAGCGTGCTAGTATCCAGCAAGCTATATGTGGCGCTATAATACAACAATGAAATATATTATAGTATATTATTATTGTTTTAATGTGAGTTAATGCACACATACTTGGATAGGATGTCCTAGGGCAGTGTTTTTCAACCACTGTGCCGTGAGATACAGTCTGGTGTGCCAGGGGAGATGAGCTAATTTCACCTATTTGGGTTAAAAATATTTTTTGCAAACCAGTAATTATAGTCTGCAGATTATGTGTTGTTGTTGAGTTTTGGTGCTGTCTAGAGCTCGGCAGAGTAACCGTGTAATACTCTTCCATATCAGTAGGTGGCAGCCGGTAGCTAATTGCTTTGCAGATGTCGGAAACAGCGGGAGGCAGGGTGCAGCTAAAAAGGTGTCTAATGCTTAAACCAAAAATAAACAAAAGGTGAGTGCCCCTAAGAAAAGGCATTGAAGCTTAGGGAAGGCTATGCAGAACGAAACTACAACTGAACTGGCTACAAAGTAAACAAAAACAGAATGCTGGACGACAGCAAAGACTTACTGTGGAGCAAAGACGGCGTCCACAAAGTACATCCGAATATGACATGACAATCAACAATGTCCCCACAAAGAAGGATAAAAACAACTGAAATATTCTTGATTGCTAAAACAAAGTAGATGCGGGAAAGAAAGTTTGATCATATTACGCCTATACTGGCTCACCTGCACTGGCTTCCTGTGCACTTAAGATGTGACTTTAAGGTTTTACTACTTACGTATAAAATACTACACGGTCTAGCTCCGTCCTATCTTGTCGATTGCATTGTACCATATGTCCCGGCAAGAAATCTGCGTTCAAAGAAATCCGGCTTATTAGTGATTCCCAGAGCCCAAAAAAAGTCTGCGGGCTATAGAGCGTTTTCTATTGGGGCTCCAGTACTATGGAATGCCCTCCCGGTAACAATTAGAGATGCTACCTCAGTAGAAGCATTTAAGTCCCATCTTAAAACTCATTTGTATACTCTAGCCTTTAAATAGCCCCCCTGTTAGACCAGTTGATCTGCCGTTTCTTTTCTTTTCTCCTCTGCTCCCCTTTTCCTTGAGGGGGGGGGGGGGCACAGGTCCGGTGGCCATGGATGAAGTGCTGGCTATGGACTGGACTCTTACTATTATGTTGGATCCACTATGGACTGGACTCTCACAATATTATGTCAGACCCACTCGACATCCATTGCTTTCGGTCTCCCCTAGAGGGGGGGGGGGTTACCCACATATGCGGTCCTCTCCAAGGTTTCTCATAGTCATTCACATCGACGTCCCACTGGGGTGAGTTTTCCTTGCCCGTATGTGGGCTTTGTACCGAGGATGTCGTTGTGGCTTGTGCAGCCCTTTGAGACACTTGTGATTTAGGGCTATATAAATAAAGATTGATTGATTGATTGATTGAAATATCGCTCAAAGGAAGACATGAAACTGCTACAGGAAAATACCAAAAAAAGAGAAAAAGCCACCAAAATAGGCGCGCAAGACAAGAACTAAAACACTACACACAGGAAAACAGCAAAAAACACCAAATAAGTCACGGCGTGATGTGACAGGTGGTGACAGTACACCTACTTTGAGACAAGAGCTATAGTGATGCATGCTTGGTTATGGTTTAAAGTCATATCCAACAATTGCGACAACGACTTTTTACTGTCAACTGAGTTTCGTTTTTTTAATGATTTCTGCTGATGGTGTGCCTCCGCATTTTTTCAACGCAAAAAATGTGCCTTGGCTCTAAAAAAGGTTGAAAAACACTCTCCTAGGGGATGGCGCACGACACAAAGTATTTATCCTCTCAAAGCGGTTTTAGTGGCACCTCCTTCTTTTTCGAATGCATTATCAAGACCTGCTCAGTGGCCTTGTGGTGAGAGTGTCCACCGGCCGAGTCATACCGAAGACTATAACAATGGGACCCATTAACTCCCTGCTTGGCACTCAGCATCAAGGGTTGGAATTGGGGGTTAAATCACCAAAATGATTCCCGAGCGCGGCCACCGCTGCTGCTCACTGCTCCCCTCACCTCCCAGGGCGGCGGAACAATGGGATGGGTCAAACGCAGAGAGTAATTTCACCACACTTAGTGTGTGTGACTATCAGTGGTGATTGAGTGCTTATCAAGGTTTCTAATTGCCTGTTGCTTACCACCAAAAAGCCTGTTCCTATATTGTATTATTTTCTTCCACATTTCTGTGTTTTCTCCTTTCTCTTCATAGTCCATCCTCAGATGTTCTCCTTATCCCTGCCGGTGGGCCCTGGAGGAGGTGTGTCCTTCAGTCTGACGGGAGAAGGTCGTATCACGGCTGTCCGAGTATGGGAGAGATACAACAACTACATCGAGGGGTGACTACCCAGCCAATACAAAGTGATTTGAACATTTTTGAGAACAGATGTGGTTATTTTACATACATTTTGTTTATGTCATCAGCTTGCAGATCCGCTACGGTCCTATCTGGTCGCCTGTAGTAGGTCGTCAAAGTGGCGCTGGCAAGGACTTGGAGTTGTTTGACGGTGAAGCCATCATACAGATCTCTGGAAAGTATACCTCCTCTCTGCAGTCGGTGCTGTTTGTCACTAATTGCAGCCGGTCACTGCAAGCGGGTCAGCCGCGTGGGCACTCCTTCAACATGTATCCCCAGAGCAAGGAGGCCGAGCTGCGCTTCATCAGCGGCCAAGTCAGAAATGGTTTCACTTCCTTTGGGGCGCACTGGGTTGTTGTTCATTGAGCTTTGTTGTGGTTGCTGTGATATTGTATGAAAACTATGAGAAGTCCTTAATTTGTTTTTCTTCCTTTGTCCCATTTTATGATTCTGACAGTGATCAGTCCAACAGTTGGTCGGGAATCGGGATGTATTTTTGCCACATTGCTCACTTAACCCTTGAGTCAACTTAATCAAAACTATATTAAACGTAATGGTGTCCCGATACCAATATTGAATGTATTTCAATACTTTTCGGTACTTTTCGATACTTTTCTAAATAAAGGGGACGACAAACAATGGCATTTTTGGCTTTATTTTAACAAAAAATCTTATGGTACATTAAACATTTTATTCTTATTGCAAGTTTGTCCTTAAATAAAATAGTGAACATACATGATCCGTGGTCCGGATCATGTTTTGTTATGTTCTGTTAGTTTTGGACTCCATGAGTTCTTGTTTTTGTGCACCCTTGTTTGTTTTAGTTACCATGGTTACTTATTATTTCCACCTGTCTCTGATTAGTGTTCGCCCGCTCACCTGCTTCCCGAGGACTAATCAGAGGCATTATTTAAGCCTGCCTTTGCCGGTCAGTCGGCCTGGTGTCATTATTTGCTTCTTGCAACCTGCTACGTAAATTGTTTGTTTCATGCCAAAATTACGTGATTATTTCTTGTCCATAGTCCATGCTAAGTGTGCGATCAGGCACGTTGTTCTGTCGGCTCATTTTCTGTTTTTTTGTACCTCTTTGAGTTTTGATAATTAAATCATGCTCCTACCTGCACGCCATGTCCGGAGTGGTCCGTCTGCATTTCGGGAGAACGAACCCCGCAGAAAGCTGCGAAAACCCCATCGTGACAGTCTTTTAGAAGTAAGTAAGCAAACAAAGGCTCCTAATTTAGCTGACGTATGCAATAACATATTGTGTCATTTTCCATTCTATTATTTTGTCAAAATTATTAAGGACAAGTGGTAGAAAATGAATTATTAATCTACTTGTTCATTTACTGTTAATATCTGCTTACTTTCTCTTTTAACGTGTTTTATCTACATTTCTGTTCAAATGTAATCACTTATTTTTCTGTTTGGATGCTTTACATTAGTTTTGGATGATACCACAAATTTAGGTATCAATCAGATACCAAGTAGTTACAGGATCATACATTGGTCATATTCAAAGTCCTCATGTGTCCAGGGACATATTTCCTGAGTTTATAAACATAATATAAAAAAAACAAAAACGAATGAAGATTATGTGATGCTAAAAATATCGATGTAATCATAGTGGTATCGACTAGATACGCTCCTGTACTTGGTATCATTACAGTGGATGTTAGGTGTAGATCCACCAATGGTGTTTGTTTACACATGGAAAAAAACTGTATAGCTGTAGCTCTGGCTGCAGTGCCCTCTGCTGGTTGTTCAGGGGAGTGTTTAACTCCACATTTATTTGTGCGTCTGGTTTGTGGTAGGAATGTTTCAACGACACAAAAGCAAAAAAGCGATCCACATATGCAAATTCAATACAAAATCAGGCATATTTATATTCAAATGTCAAAAATATATTATACACGTTTATTTATACACATTCTTGATTTATTTGTATGTCACATTTTTATATTTATAAAATTATTCTTGTCCTTTAATGTGTTTGCTCTTTTCCAATATTTCAATGTTCTCAATAGGGGAAACATTTCACTCTCCTTTTAAAGTAAAATTCAGCTTAGCGAAATGCACACTTTTACAATGGCACCTCTAAGGGACGGCGTGGCGCAGTGGGAGAGTGACCGTGCGCGACCCGAGGGTCCCTGGTTCAATCCCCACCTAGTACCAACCTCGTCATGTCCGTTGTGTCCTGAGCAAGACACTTCACCCTTGCTCCTGATGGGTGCTGGTTAGCGCCTTGCATGGCAGCTCCCTCCATCAGTGTGTGAATGTGTGTGTGAATGGGTAAATGTGGAAGTAGTGTCAAAGCGCTTTGAGTACCTTGAAGGTAGAAAAGCGCTATACAAGTACAACCCATTTATCATTTATAGTACAATTCCAAAATGAAGCTTCTAAAGTTCGACAAATACTCGAGGTTTGAACTGCCGTCATGCATGACGTCATACCACAATACCTCAGTTCAGTCATAAGATAGGGGGTCTAAAAATTAGAATCCCTTATATTTCCGGGAAATGTTAACTTTAAAAACTATCGTAGCCTGCTCAGTGGCCTTGTGGTTAGAGCAGGAGTGTCCAAACTTTTTCACTGAGGGGCCGCATTGGGCTTAAAAGATGTGTCCGGGGGCCGAAAGCCTGCATGCAAACTAACACACACACACACACACACATATATATATATATATATATATATATATATATATATATATATATATATATATATATATATATATATATATATATATATATATATATGTATGAGTACCTATTACTATAATAATATAATGGATACATCATTAATAATTATTATAATTGGATATAAAGACATGCACCTGGGGATGGGTTGATTGGCAACACCAAATTGGCCCTAGTGTGTGAATGTGAGTGTGAATGTTGTCTGTCTGTGTTGGCCCTGTGATGAGGTGGCGACCATACTTGCCAACCCTCCCGAATTTTCAGGGAGACTCCCGAATTTCAGTGCCTCTCCCGGAAATCTCCCGGGACAACCATTCTCCCGAATTTCTCCCGATTTCCAACCGGACTTAAGGCACGCCCCCTCCAGCCTGTCGTCACGTCCGCTTGGCCAACCAAAAAGTAACCACAGAACACTATACCGTATAGTGTTCTGTGGTTACTTTTTGGTTGGCCAACGGTTTGCGTTGTATTGCGCACCCTGATGGAAAGTGTTCTGAAGTACGAAGTAAAGAGACAAAACTTCGTCACCTCGCCTGGTTATTGACTCCAACCCAGAATATTACACTGCCCATACCTACGCTCCTTCTAAGGCTGTGCTACTGGCTGCAAAGCATTGCACTTTCAAATACAACAATGAGTCGAGAGGAGTGTTATGTGTGTATATGTGTAAATAAATGAACACTGAAATGCAAGTATTTATTTTATTTATATATATATATAATAAAATACATATATATAGCTAGTAGAGATGCGCGGATAGGCAATTATTTCATCCGCAACCGCATCACAAGTCGTCAACCATCCGCATCCACCCGAACTAACATTTAATCAAAACCGCACCCGCCCGTTGTTATATATCTAATCTAGACGATGCAAGGCATTAGTGAAGTTATAAAGCTTTTGCCTGTTAAAGAAAGGAGACTGATCCAATGCAGCAGAGACATTCAATGCGTGCCACGCTTTCACGGCCCAGACGCACACCAGTGCGCAATCATCTGGGAGCCGCGCTGAGCGCCCCTCCAAGCGCGTGGAGGTGCGATGTCCCTCGCACCCGCGGCGACTCCACCCGGGCTCGCGCCCGAGGCTTCAGCGCGCACCGCGGCGGCCATCCTACTCGTCGCGGCCTAGTCCTCGCGGCTCTCGCTGCCGGCGACGGCCGGGTATGGGCCCGACGCTCCAGCGCCATCCATTTTCAGGGCTAGTTGATTCGGCAGGTGGGTTGTTACACACTCCTTAGCGGGTTCCGACTTCCATGGCCACCGTCCTGCTGTCTATATCAACCAACACCTTTTCTGGGGTCTGATGAGCGTCGGCATCGGGCGCCTTAACCCGGCGTTCGGTTCATCCCGCAGCGCCAGTTCTGCTCACCAAAAGAGCCCCACCCCTTTCGTGAGCGCACTGCGCGCGGAGTGACCCCTGTTACGCGCCCCCGGCCACGGGGGTGGCGGGCAGGTAAGCTGCTTACGAGGCGGGGTGTCGGTGCGGTGGGCGCGGTGGTGACCTTGGACGTGTGTCGGGCCCTTCTCGCGGATCACCTCAACTACGGCTCCCGGTGGGGCCCTCTCGGGGGAAGGGGCCTCGGTCCCGGACCCGGCGAGGCGTCCCTTCTCCGCTCCGTAAAAGTGTCCATCTCTTTTTTTTTTCTTCTTCTGTTGTGGCATATGCTGCAGGTGCCTGCTCGTTTTTCGTATGTGGGTAACAACATTTAACTATGTATATATATTTCCGAATTGGTTTAACTGCCACCCGCCTGAATCTATTTAAAATCAAATTTTTTTTAATTTCAACCATTTTCAACCATTAATTTTATCTGACCCGCGGTTAAAATCTAATTTTTTTTTATTTCAACCGCCCGACCCGCGGATAATCCGCGGACTCCGCGGTTGTGTTCGCAAACCGCGCATCTCTAAGAGCTAGCTAGCTGCGATGAGGTGGCGACTTGTCCAGGGTGTACCCCGTATTCCGCTAGAATTCACTGAAAGTCAAGTATTTATTTAATTTATATATATATATATATATATATATATATATATATATATATATATATATATATATATATATATATATATATATATATAAAGAAATACTTGAATTTCAGTTAATTTCAGTTCAGTCAAGTATTTATTTAATCTATATGTATATATATATATACAGGTAAAAGCCAGTAAATTAGAATATTTGGAAAAACTTGATTTATTTCAGTAATTGCATTCAAAAGGTGTAACTTGTACATTATATTTATTCATTGCACACAGACTGATGCATTCAAATGTTTATTTCATTTAATTTTGATGATTTGAAGTGGCAACAAATGAAAATCCAAAATTCCGTGTGTCACAAAATTAGAATATTGTGTAAGGCTAATACAAAAAAGGGATTTTTAGAAATGTTGGCCAACTGAAAAGTATGAAAATGAAAAATATGAGCATTTACAATACTCAATACTTGGTTGGAGCTCCTTTTGCCTCAATTACTGCGTTAATGCGGCGTGGCATGGAGTCGATGAGTTTCTGGCACTGCTCAGGTGTTATGAGAGCCCAGGTTGCTCTGATAGTGGCCTTCAACTCTTCTGCGTTTTTGGGTCTAGCATTCTGCATCTTCCTTTTCACAATACCCCACAGATTTTCTATGGGGCTAAGGTCAGGGGAGTTGGCGGGCCAATTTAGAACAGAAATACCATGGTCCGTAAACCAGGCACGGGTAGATTTTGCGCTGTGTGCAGGCGCCAAGTCCTGTTGGAACTTGAAATCTCCATCTCCATAGAGCAGGTCAGCAGCAGGAAGCATGAAGTGCTCTAAAACTTGCTGGTAGACGGCTGCGTTGACCCTGGATCTCAGGAAACAGAGTGGACCGACACCAGCTGGACTGCTGCTGAGTGGTCCAAAGTCATGTTTTCTGACGAAAGCAAATTTTGCATTTCCTTTGGAAATCGAGGTCCCAGAGTCTGGAGGAAGACAGGAGAGGCACAGGATCCACGTTGCCTGAAGTCTAGTGTAAAGTTTCCACCATCAGTGATGGTTTGGGGTGCCATGTCATCTGCTGGTGTCGGTCCACTCTGTTTCCTGAGATCCAGGGTCAACGCAGCCGTCTACCAGCAAGTTTTAGAGCACTTCATGCTTCCTGCTGCTGACCTGCTCTATGGAGATGGAGATTTCAAGTTCCAACAGGACTTGGCGCCTGCACACAGCGCAAAATCTACCCGTGCCTGGTTTACGGACCATGGTATTTCTGTTCTAAATTGGCCCGCCAACTCCCCTGACCTTAGCCCCATAGAAAATCTGTGGGGTATTTGGAGGTCCCAAGGTTGGCAAGTATGGTGGCGACTTGTCCAGGGTGTACCCCGCCTTCTAGAAAATGGATGGATGGAAAATGTATTTGTATATATTTTCAAATCTCAAAAATATATTTACAAATACGCGTTTATTTATACAAATTATTTATTTATTTGTATATCGCATTTGTATTTGTATATTTATTAATATATGCACATGTATTAGTATCATATCGATATATATAAGTTGATGTGAGACAATTCTACTTCCGTAGATCGGCACCTGTGCGTAAAAATCTCAACTCCATTCAGCACGTTTCCTTGTCCACGTGGTCTGAGCACTTAGACTACATTTCCCAGCATGCACCGCGGCGCGTCAGCATGCTGATTGCACCCTGGCTTGCCCGCAGCGAGGAGACGATGATAACACAGCCGAGCAAGGTACAATGAGAGAGGCTGACTCGCTCGCATTTTTCCCTAACAGCTTCTTAAGCGAGTGATGCCCGCATCTGAGGACTGACGCCATGGCCGTCGAAGGTAAGCGTGTTTCGTTTTCACCGCGTTACCGTAAAGAGGGAATAGTTTAAAGTCGATGACACCAAAAAAGATATGCGGGTCAAGTGTGAACGCTTGTCATTGGGAGACGATTGCCCACCTTTCTCCTCTCTGCGCATCCGGATGTCTTCTTGTCACGTGACTTGGAGTTATTTTTTTTCCCCCATTGTTTTGAAAGTCAGCAGGCAATGTGTGTGTGTGTGTGTGTGCGTGTGTGTGTGTGTGTGTGTGTGTGTGTGTGTGTGTGTGTGTGTGTGTGTGTGTGTGTGTGTGTGTGTGTGTGTGTGTGTGTGTGTGTGTGTGTGTGTGTGTGTGTGTGTGTGTGTGTGTGTGTGTCTGTCCATTTGCATAGACCAGTTCAGTTCAGAAGGCTCATCCTGCAGCAGGTGGTAGACTACACAGTCCCTGTAATTGTGAATAAACACTGTAATCTCAGAGAACACTGGAATCTTCTAGAGCTTGAGAGATTTGCAATGCTCGGCCAGTCCCCCCACCTCATCGGAGGGATCCAGTGGATCCAGAACCCAATGAGAGGTACGTTTCAACAAGGGGTTTATCAAACTCTTTTCCTGTCTCGTGCCGTCCTGGCCGTATGCCCACGCTTGTATGAATGGAATGAAACCCGGGCACTCCTGCATACTTTCTTACAAACCATTGCTATCTCATGTTGAGGGTATTGTGCTGTCTGTGTCGAAACTCGACGGTCTTGTTCCCTCTCAAAGACCTGATGACGTGAACAGGACGGGACTTTGTCCGACACAGACACGCATCGGTGGCGTTCTGAGGGTAGATTTGTGGAGCGTGATTCGAAAATGTCAGCTCTTCACAAAGGATGGATCCACCTACAGTCTAGGGAAGCACGGTAATGGAAATTTGAACCGATACCGATAAATGGGGCTGCATAATTGGGTCAGTCTAGGACAGGGGTCGGCAACCTTTACCAGTCAAAGAGCCATTTTGACTAGTTTCACAAATTAAAGAAAACAATGGGAACCACACAAATCTTTTGAAATTTAAAATGAAATAACTCTGCATACAAAGTTTTATTTTGCTTTGTGCTATGTATAAACCAAGGGTCTCAGACACACGGCCCACACCTTAAACGAAAATTGAACGTTAGTGCGGCCCGCAGGTTTTACATGAATGGCGCTTGACAGCGTCATGCTTGTCAACCCTCCCGATTTTTCCGGTAGACTACGAATTTCAAGTTAACTGTTCTTTCGAACGTGCCGTGTTGGTACAATATTTGGCGCCCACTACAATCAGCGTGCCGACTCAGCCACACGTTGTTTGAGGCTTCTGCTTGCTCACGTAAGTGACAGCAAGGCAAACTTGGTCAACAACCACACAGGTTACACTGACGGTGGCGGTATAAAAAACTTTAACACTCTTACTAATAATGCGCCACACTGTGAACCCACACCAAACAAGAATGACAAACACATTTCGGGAGAACATCTGCACCGTAACACAACAAACACAACAGAACAAATACCCAGAATCCCATTCAGCCCTAACTCTTCTGGGCTACATTATACACCCCTGCTACCAAACCCCGCCCACCTCAACCGACGCACAAAGAGGGGGTGGGGGGGTGTTGATGTGTGAGGGAGCAGGGTTGGAGTGGGGGCGGGGTTTGGTGGTAGCAGGGGTGTATAATGTAGCCCGGAAGAGTCAGGGCTGCATGGGATTCTGGGTATTTGTTCTGTTGTTGTCCCGCCATCAGTGTGTGAATGTGTGTGTGTGAATGGGTGAATGTGGAAAATAGTGTCAAAGCGCTTTGAGTTCCTTAAAAAAAAGATAGAAAAGCGCTATACAAGTACGACCCATGTTGTGTTTATGTTGTGTTAAGGTGCAGATGTTCTCCCGAAATGTGTTTTTCATTCTTGTTTGGTTTTGGTTCAAAGAGTGGCGGATTATTAGTAAGAGTGTTAAAGTTGTTTTATATGGCCACCGTCAGTGTAACCTGTGTGGCTGTTGACCAAGTATGACTTGCTGTCACTTACTGTGCCAGCAGAAGATGCATATAACAAGAGGCTGGGCTGGCACGCTGTTAATACAGATTGTAGAGTGTGTTAAATGCTGTACCGTCATGGCACGCCCTCAATATTATTATAAGGGTGAAAATCAGAGAATATGAATCCCGGGAGGTTTCTGCGAGAGGCACTGAAATCCAGAAGTCTCCCGAGAAAATCGGGGGGGTCGGCAAGTATGCAGCTGAGCCGCATCAGAGTGATCAAAGAGCCGCATGCGGGTCCGGAGCCGCGGGTTGCCGACCCCTGGTCTAGGACAAAATACTTTTATCAGTCCATCTTAGATGAACCCAGATTCCGATCTAACAAAGGTCTTAACTCATTATCCTTCTATGCCACATCAATATGGTGTGGCATAGGTGTAAAAGGTGTAAAAGAGAGTGCATCTCTACCCTCCTTCAAAACCGCACTAAAAGAACACCTCAAGGCAACTACAACCCTAGACTAACACCCTCCCCAACCACATCCCACCTCCCCGTATTGTAAATAATCAAATGTAAATAATCAAATGTATATACTTGTTCTTATGCTTTCTGAACTCACTATGTTCACTGCTCGCTGTACATATCCTACCAAGTCAGACCTACACTGTTTCAATGTCCATTTCTCAGATGATATAATTGTTAATGACTGAAGTGCTGATATCAACCAAACCTAACCTCCCCGCCCCCCGGATTGTAAATAATGTAAATAATTCAATGTATATACTCTGATGATTAACTTGTGTGATGACTGTATTATGCTGATAGTATATATTTGTACCATTAATTGATTAACGTGGACCCGACTTAATCAAGTTGAAAAACTTATTCGGGTGTTACAATTTAGTGGTCATTTGTACGGAATATGTACTGTACTGTGCAATCTACTAATAAAAGTATCAATCAATCAAAACTCGGGCCGAGCGAAGCCGGCAACGTTTCTGGGTGTTGTTGATAAATGGCTTTGGCTTTGCATAGTAGAGTTTTAACTTGCATTTAGAGATGTAGTGACGAACTGTAGTTACTGACAGTGGATGCAAAACAATTTCAGCTTTTTGGTCAAAGGGTTAAAGAGGAACTGCACTTTTTTCGGAATTCTGCTCATCATTCACAATCCTTATGTGTGATAAGCACACGTGTTTTACTTTTTTTAATGCGTTCTAACTGGTAAATACATGTCAGGTAACAATGGAGTCGATGTCAGTCGCGCTCTTCTGCAGTGCTCTCAAAAAATATCCCAAAACATCCATCAATGTTTCAAATACACACTGTAAGCGTTTTAAAAATAAATACAATTCCAAAACTTTTTTTTTCTGTGTGGTGTTGAGCCTCTCAGGCAAATCATTTTGTTGATAGATGCTCATATTTGCTGGACAGATTTAATTTAGAAAAGACTAGGTTAGATATTAGGGATGTCCGATAATGGCTTTTTGCCGATATCCGATATTCCGATATTGTCCAACTCTTTAATTACCGATACTGATATCAACCCATACCGATATCAACCGATATATGCAGTCGTGGAATTAACACATTATTATGCCTAATTTGGACAACCAGGTATGGAGAAGATAAGGTACTTTAAAAAAAAAAAAAAAAAAAAATAAGATAAATAAATTAAAAACATTTTCTTGAATAAAAAAGAAAGTAAAACAATATAAAAACAGTTACATCGAAACTAGTAATTAATGAAAATTAGTAAAATTAACTATTAAAGGTTAGTACTATTAGTGGACCAGCAGCACGCACAATCATGTGTGCTTACGGACTGTATCCCTTGCAGACTGTATTGATATATATTGATATATAATGTAGGAACCAGAATATTAATAACAGAAAGAAACAACACTTTTGTGTGAATGAGTGTAAATAGGGGAATAAGGTTTTTTGGGTTGGTGCACTAATTGTAAGTGTATCTTGTGTTTTTTATGTTGATTTGTTGATTTAAAAAAAAACAAAAAAAAACGATACCGATAATAAAAAAAAAAAGATACCGATAATTTCCGATATTACATTTTAACGCATTTATCGGCCGATGATATCGGCAGGCCGATATTATCGGACATCTCTATTAGATATGATTAATGAATACGATTAAAAAAGTGTTGGCTTTTCACAAAGGATGGATCCACCTACAGTCGTCCGTCGTTTATCACGGCTCATTGTAGGGAAGTACGATAATAAACATTTGAACCCATACCGATAAATGGGGATGCATACTGTACCGGTTCCTAATTGGGTCGGTCTCGTACAGACTACTTTTCCACTTTGCATCAGTCCATCTTGGATGATCTCGGCCCAACGTTTCTGGGTGTTGTTGATAAATGGCTTTGGCTTTGCATAATAGAGTTTTAACTTGCACTTACAGATGTAGCGACAAACTGTAGTTACTGACAGTGGATGCAAAAAATGTCCGTTTTTTGGTCAAAGGTGACTTAAGGGTTAAAGAGGAACTGCACTTTTTTCGGAATTCTGCTCACATGTGTTTTTATTTTTTTTAATGCGTTCTAACTCGTAAATAAAAGTCAGGTAACAATGGAGTCAATGGCAGTCGCGCTCTTCTGCAGTGCTCTAAAAAAATATCCCAAAACATCCATCAATGTTTCAAATACACGCTGTAAGCGTTTTAAAAATAAATAAATCAATACAATTCCAAAACTTTTTTTTTTTCGGTGTCGTGTCCAGCCACTTAGGCAAATCATTTTGTTGATGTGGATGCCCATATTTGCTGTACAGATTTACTTTAGAAAATGCTAGGTTAGATATGATTATTGAATACGATTAAAAAAAAATGTCGGCTCTTTACAATGGATGGTTCCACCTACAGTCGTCCATCGTTTATCACGGCTCATTGTAGGGAAGCACGATAATGGAAATTTGAACTGATACCGATAAATGGGGATGCATACTGTGCCTGTTCCTAATTTGGTGAGTCGAGGACAGGGGTGTCGAACTTGTTTTCATCGAGGGCCACATCGCAGTCTTGGCTGCCCTCAGAGGGCCGCTTGTAACCAAGAATGTAAGAATATAAAAGTATAATCGCCTCATTATATTATTGCCAATGCATTTCATTATTTAATTTTTGTACTTACAAATTGATGGATAACTTGCTTTGAAATCGTAAGTCAAGGTGACAAGCAGATATTTAAGTATTTATTTTTATTTTTTATAAACTATCACATGGTATATAACAATTAGGGGTGTTAAAAAATGTTTTTTGTTATCACATTCAAATCCCGATTTTTTTCATAATTTTCAAAAATCTAATTTATTAAATTTTTTTGACTAATTAAATAAAAAATAAAAAAAACATTCTTTAGGCCACTATGCTTACTTGGTGCACTTATGTGTCATATGTCAGCAACCAAAAGGATGTTTTGTGGCCTGCAAGCTGTTTTGTTAAGGTGTTATTATTATACCGAGTAATACACTGCAAAAATCAGTCTGAATTGAGAATCGTGTAGAATCGTGTTGAATTTATGTGGGCTTTGTACCGAGGATGTCGTTGTGGCTTGTGCAGCCCTTTGAGACACTTGTGATTTAGGGCTATATAAATAAAGATTGATTGATTGATTGATTGAATCGAGTATCGATTAGGAATCAAATCCTCACCCCAAGAATCAGAATCGAATGGCGAGGTGCCCAAAGATTCACACCAATAAGAATTTAATATTTATATATATCAAGGTTTAAAACATATGAAATGTCATGTACCTACATGTTTTTCCTGTCAAAATGGAAACAATGAAAACGTTTAGTAAGAAAGATGAAGTATCCACATTATTCCCAGGCTTTCGCGGGCCACTTAAATGACATGCCGGGCCGGATCTGGACCACGGGCCTTGAGTTTGACACATATGGTCTAGGAAGACCGTTAAGATTCTGGACTAATAATACTACTATCGGTATTTTTTTTTTATCCAGCTGACTGTCGTAATTATGACACAATGTCACATTCAGTTCAAGTGCCGCTACTACGTACGAGTAGATGATATTTCATGTCGAATAATCACAAATAAGGCCGCAACACCACACAAACGTTAATAACACAACACTATTTCTTCCTAGTCTCCAAAGTCAGGCACGCTAATAAGAGTCTGTCAGTTTGAAGTGAACGCCACCTAACATACGACGGGGCGCTTCATCAACACAACCGTCCTCTAAGCCAGTGCTTCTTAACCATAGGGCCTATTGTTGGGCTGCGAGCGTTCCCTCGATGGCCGCCAAAAATATTTGTTTCTTAGCCGTGGAATGCTGTGGTACTCAGTTGTAATACACTTTTCTACCACTTGGGGAAGTAATGACCATCTCAAACAATTAGAGGAAGTCTGAAGCTAAGTCAGAAGTTTTTTTAAATTATGACTTATGAATATGGTGAAGCGGAATTTTCATTTGCACTTAACATATTCTTTGGAGCACTGGGCGCACCGTATTATATGGCACACTGCCGATGAGTGGGTCTATTCAGGTCTATTTTCATACAAAAGGTGCACCGGATTATAAGGTGCTTTCAAGGAGTCATATTATGATTTTTTTCGACATTTAAAGCACTTCCTTGTGGTCTACATAACATGTACTGGTGGTTTTTTGGTCAAAATGTTGCATAGATTATGTTTTACAGAACATCTTTAAGCCGCTTTCTGACCGTCTCTTCAGGATGCGCCCTTTTGTGGGCGGTCTTATTTACGCGGCTCCTCTTCGACAGCGTCTTCGCCCCGTCATCTTTGTTGCACCGGTAGTTTTTATCGCTTACGTAGCGAGTCTACTGACATATATAAGTTAGACCTGTACGCTACTTTGTATTAATAATGGCAACAGCGGAGGATGAATGTCCCAAAACAAGAAGATAGAGAAAAAGAAAGCTTATTGGCTACGGTGCGAAGTACAACAGAAAGGAACGGGACAAGCGGTAGAAAATGGATTGATGGATGGAACTCCGGAAAATGTCTTCTAATAGGTGCCATTTTGGGGTCCTTATACACACACCACAATAATACCCGTATGTTGAAGCACAGCAAATCTGACTACGGTAGTGTCATGATCCGTGGTCCGCATCATGTTTTGTTATGTTCTGTTAGTTTTGGACTCCATAGTTCCTGTTTTTGTGCACCCTTGTTTGTTTTAGTTACCATAGTTATGTATTATTTCCACCTGTCTCTGATTAGTGTTCGCCCGCTCACCAGCTGCCCGAGCACTAATCAGAGGTATTATTTAAGCCTGCCTTTGCCGGTCAGTCGACCTGGCGTCATTGTTTGCTTCACGCAACCTACTAGTAAGTCTTGTTTGTTTCATGCCACAGTTTTGTGAGTGTTCCATGCCATAGTTTATGCTAAGTGTTTGCTTCATGCTCTCGTCACGTAAGTTTTCTTGTCTTCTAGTCCATGCTAAGTGGTAGCTTGGTTTCGAGTGTGATCAGCACATTATTCCTTTTGCTTGTTTTCTGTTTTTTGGTACTTCACGTTATTTTTTAGAATAAATCATGTTCCTACCTTCACTCGTTCGTCCGGAGTTGTCCGTTCTGCATTCTTGAGAGAACAACCCCGCAGTGAGCTGCGACACACCTCGTGACAGGTAGGTGCTACAATCCATCAAGCGGAGCGGCTTCGCAGTTTACCAAAGTTGTACTAAAACATTTTAAAGATTTTTGAGCGCTGTGTGTAATGTTATATATTTTCAATGAAACACTAATGTTTTGGTGTTGCTTGCCTTTGGGTGCTTGCTAGCGTCATTTATTAAACAGGCGTCAGTCTACCTCCAGCCCACACAATATCTCTTATGTGTGACTGCCATCTACTGGTCACACTTACCATTACACCATGGACCATGTGAAATTGCTTCGAGTTTGATAAGCACATTTAGAATTTTTACGTACATTAGGCACATCGGGTTATAACGCGCACTGTCGATTTTTCAGAAAATTCAGAAATGTGCGACTTATAGTCTGAAAAATACGGTACATTTTATTAAGTTTATTCATAAAGATTGGGAATTGATAGGATATTTCCGGTTCCGATTTCACTTTCGATTCTGCTTCACGATTCGGTTCTTTATTGGTTCTGTTATCGATTCTTATTTGGAAAAAAATAACAATATGATGGTTTAGCATCAATTTTGTTTAGTTTAGAGCTAACATGACCAACAGTCAGGTCTTAAAAGGGACATTGCATAGAAAACAACTTTTGGAATTAGATAAAAAACATTTTTTTTTAAGAATTTAACCAAATAAAACGTGAAAATTACACAAGAATGTCGCATTGCGGAACATGTTTAAATCTTTTAAGAATCTTTGTCATCTACCTAGAAAATATACTGTGCAATATACAGTGCAAAGATCCGTTTAGATTTACAAGGTGCACATGAATTATTTCAAACCTTCTTTTGATATAATATTGATGTTTATTGGTTGCAGCTTATGAAAACCTTAAAGGGGAACTGCACTTTTTGGGGAATTTTTATAATAGCATTTAATATTTACGTATTTAGCTCAACTTAAGCATATGCGGCGCAATAATTTCAAAAACGCATCACAATGTTTGCTTTTTTCTCCCTCACTGATTTCTGATCTCTGCATACTTTATAAGAGCCAACAAACATAATAAAACATCACTTACTGTATAGGGTCTGCTGTCATTAGGATGTCGACTGCTAGGATGTTCATACTGTATATTCCCATTTAGATGAAAATGTCTCATAATCCTCGCCAGTTCCAGGTCTTAAATGGCTGTCAAAGTGTACCAACTTGTTTACTCAGACGTCTCATGTCCAAGTGTGATGCATGATTTATGATCTACAATAAACGTACAGGCAGCAAGGAACACTAATCAACAATCACTATACTCAACAAAAAAAGTAAAGCCATATGATTTCGGAATCACATATGTAGCAAATAAAATGGAATATGCTGGTAAATGCAGAACATTACAGACATTACATAAATATGAGTGAAATGCTGTGATATTGAGGAGAAGGAACGTTTGTTTGACGAGGAAAGACGTCCTAAACTAAACAATGTCGGGACAACCACGTGAAACAGCGACTTAACTACAAAGCTAATGCTAGCAAAGACAATCCCTACATCCGTAACGCATCTTATCTGCTTGTGTTGTTGTGAACGACATCATCGATGTAAGATCAATGTACAAACGGGACAGCAGTCGCTATTTGATAGTCTCATTTTTTGAACAGCCTCAAAGTCGTCTCCACACGTCAAGCTCAGAACAGCAGCACACTTCCCCTCTTCACTCGAACAAAACTGTGTGCCTGACTGCGCTAACAAAATAAAGGTTTCAAAAAGTACCTTACACAAGCATAATGTACTCAAAGCACTACATTTACACAATTATTATGCTTTGACTTTAAATACTGGTCAACATTGTCCAAAGATGGCTGATTACTGCTTTGCACACTGTTGGCACACCTGTGAAGTGAAAACCATTTCAGGTGACTACTTCTTGAAGCTCATCGAGAGAATGCCAAGAGCGTGCGAAAAAGTAATCAGAGCAAAGGGTGGCTATTTTGAATACACTAGAATATAAAACATGTTTTCAGTTATTTCACCTTTTTCTGTTAAGTACATAACTCCACATGTGTTCATCCATAGTTGTGATGCCTTCAGTGACAATCTACAATGTAAATAGTCATGAAAATAAAGAAAACTCATTGAACGAGAAGGTGTGTCCAAACTTTTGGCCTGTACGGTATATCATATTGATAAGACACATTCTTTTTTCACGCCACAAAAAAGCAAAAACATTCCTTCCTCATGTTAGAGGATGAATAGTTACGACCTTGGCACCAAGCGCTCAGACTAGATCTGTCCAATCTAAGTCTAAAAGCATGAATTGATGGAAACTACTCGGATGAGTGGCCAAATGCCTTGAAAGACAAATTGAACCGTCAACTGATCAGTTGAAGGCCCTGAGAATAAAAATACCCTGGATGAATGAGAACACCCATGGGCAGATTCATCCTCAAATATAAAAAAAACACCTTCTATAAGTGAAATGCTTACAGTATTTTCAAAGTTAGAAACCCCGACATATATCCCCAAAGATGCTGTAAGGCAAAGATAAAGTAAAAAGACAACAGAATCACATGTCAAATATGTTTATTTTTAGACAAGGACCAAAACAAAAAAAACTTTAAATGGGATGATATAAATATGATCAAATACAAATAAAGAACAGAAGTCTTGGCCTTCAGTCCAATCAATACAAAGTAAATATCCAGTGTACTTAACAGCTGCTCTGTAAATCTTACATATTAAATAATGTGTCAAGGGTTTTCAGATGTAATTTCACCGTGTTAACACAATAGATGAGGACATGCTGATTATTGAGGTCCAAAATCAAAGAATCCTATTACACGCATATTCGAGCCAGCTAGGGGGAAGCAGGTGAGTGGTTAGCGGGAGTCTAATGAGAAATGTGTGTTCAAAGCTTGCCATGGATGTTGTTACAGCTTTGTTGTTGGCTACAAATACAAAAATAAAGTAGTCGTTCTGCAACGCAAAACTGTTGTCTTTTCCACGAGTCAAGTCAAGTCAGTGCCGTCGCGGAGGGTATGATGGACTGCAAAACACGGAGACTTTCCGCTCTGTTGCCATTCAGCATCTGTTACGTATCTCGTGGAAATCCGGGGTAACTAGTTCGCGGGCAGCCCTGCACTGGAAAAAGTCAGTTTTCAAAAACAAGAAAAAAAAAAATACATGAGGGGTATTTTTTTGAACTAAGCAAAATTATCTGCCAATAGAACAAGAAAATTCGGCTTGTCAAGACTTTCCAAAACAAGTAAAATTAGCTAACTTCGATGAACCCAAAAATACCTTAAAATAAGTATATTCTCACTAATAACAAGTGCACTTTTCTTGGTAGAAAAAAAAGATACATTTTTGCTGAATATGTTGAAAAATATTCTTAAATTAAGTAAATGCTAGTGTTTTTTTATGTTGATTTAATAGAAAAATTAAACATTTTTAAAAATGTTTAAAATTTTTTAAAGTAAATGCTAGTGCCATTATCTTGACATAATGATATGCGCTCGGCATCATGATTTTTTTTTTTTTCATGCTTGAAGTAAGAAATTATTACTTTAAAAAAGTAGTTTTATACTTGTGAGTGTTGATGACACAGCTTTGCATCAGTTGATATTCTAGTTTCAAGCATGTTTTACTCAATATAGGTCATAACATCTCAGCAACAAGCTGTAATATCTTACTGAGATCATTTAGGACCAAAACACTTAAAACAAGTAAAAGACTCTAACATAAAATCTGCTTACTGAGAAGAATTATCTTATCAGACAGAAAATAAGCAAATATCACCCTTATTTGAGATATTTAATCTTACTTAGATTTCAGTTTTTGCAGTGTGGCTCTCACGTTGCTTTAAACTGTCCACTGATTGCTTGTCCTGTGCAACACCCAGTCTATGTATTTCCATCCATTCTTGTCTTCAGTTACTTAAGCTAACGTGGCAAGCACGTGAATCTGTTTGTGAACAGCCCTGGCTGTCCTATTGTTTTAAAAACAAAAAACATCCACTGATTTCTATCGATGGAGGTGGATGCTACCGACACAGCCAAATTGCTCACTTGTCAAAGCAGATATCCGGTCGCATTGTTAATCGTTAGCCACCCTTATGTCAACTGATATTTCTTTCCATAATTAACTATATTTTAAGTACAAATACACTTCCTACTGTAATTCTGATCCATGCAAACCGTTACAATCATTGCCTAGAGCAAAACAATTTTGGGAATTTATTGATCTTATAAATTTTCAAGTACTTCATTGATAATTTAGCAATTTAAACATTCTGAATATCCATCCATCCAACCATTTTCTACCGCTTGTCCCGTTCGGAGTCATAATTTCCTTTTAAATAAATAAAAAAACAATCTATCCAACACAATATACACAATTGAGGCCAATAGAACTATGCCAATAAAGTTCTGCATTGTAGTTAGCAACAACACTTTAATAAGTGCCGTCACATCTTTTGTTGAGTGACAAAAATAAAATAAATACAATTAGATATTTCCCTGACGGTAATTAAGTAGTGCAATACGTGTCTGCCCCTTAGAAAGGCAACATTAAATTATAGAACATAAATAAATCAGAGTTTTAAGAAATCAAAAAACATAACTAATTTTTTTTGAAGTTCTTTCACCCTGAGCTATTTTCTTTTAAACTGTTACTTCTTGTCAAACACTTTCTTGTCTTTACATTTGCTGTGGTCGCCGCTATTAACGCTAGGTCTCATTTTAGCAACACAGGCAGCTTTGTACTGCCTGACACATATTTTCACGTTATTGAAGTTTAAGGTGATTTATCAGATTCTATCGTGTTGAATGTTTAATTTCTGCAGTACATGTTTTGCAAACTATGAGTAAAATGTCTTCTTCTGACTTGCTTAATCAAGCCCACACCAATGATTGCTGCGCTGTGATGCTTTTCTCTGCACACAACAGGCCGTGCTTGCAGTATCATGACATTAAAATATGCGACCATACCGTAGGGGAGGAGAGCAGTTGAGGAGCCCGGCGGCAACACAAGCCACATCAGAGATACCAAAGACAAACACAGAGACGATAAGCTTTTACTATTATTGGCTAATTTTATCGGTTGATTTTTCATTATCGGAATTATCGATGTGACGCCATGATTGCAATTATAGGTTGATAATTAGCGGCTGCCGATAGTATCGTGCATCCCGAGCTATTTGGTTCCAGGCCTGACCGTGATATACACATTTTCTTGAAGTAGAATTATTATTATATAAATCAAATAGATCATAAAAAGCCTCTTTATGACCTTCTAAATATGTGTTTTAACGTTATTAGAGCCCTCTAAAAATGAAAAAACACCCATTTAGTCACAGTTACACTTGTTTTGTCTATGTCTAAATATAACAATCAAACGATAAGTGAAAATGGTATCAATAATTTTGCCGTCATCAATACAATTGCCATGTTGGTGTTTGTTTTATTTGTCTCTTGCTTTCAAACAGGGAGTCCTCCAATGATAATGGTACATGATAAAAATACTTAAGATACAAAGAAATGCAGGAGTTTTTCCATAATGGCGGTGATTATTAGCTTAGCTTTTGAACCTTAATCAACAACAGAACAAGAAGTTATTGCATTGTATTGGTTTCAATTTGTTCAGTGGTAGACGTGCATGCCTGGCGTATGTTCAAGTTCAAGTTTCAAGTTTATTCACAATACCATATAACAATTACAATAGTAGTGAATATCATCATTTAAAGATGGTACGTGAAAGGGTCCCCCAAATAAGCTGGAAGAAGCTTTTGACAGGGTGTCCAGAGGACAGTATATACATGGAATGGTGAAACATGGTTGCAAGCACAACAACAAAAAAGAACAACAATATAATAGTACTAAAGCAAGCATACACATACATACATACATTCATTCAACCATGCAAAACCCAACAGTCGTCTACCCCACATGAGGCATTAAAGATAGGTAGTTAATGTTAGTTGTGTATGTTAACTTAGCTGTTAGTGTCTCCCAACTGTATGAAGACACATGATTAGCTGCTAGCTGCTTGTCAGCCGGGGGACTAAAAATAAAGTATCAACCAAATTTGTGTGTAAAAATTGTCCGGTAGTGTTTGGTGGGCGATCGATCGGCACATCCCTAAATATAATCACCTCACAACTGTAGAGGTATTTTTTTACTGGTAGTGAGTTATACTGTACACTAATTACAGTAAGAATATTGTTTTGTTTACATAGTTCTGTGACAGATGACGCAGTCTGAGTTGGCTGCATTTCTAAATTTGCCACCATCCGCTAAAAATAACACTTTATTTTTAGAATGTTTTCTAACACTTTTAGAAGTAATGCTGTCCCTGTGAGGGACATGAACACTTCAATGTCGGACAAATCAGTTCTTTTTTAAAATGCTGGAGAAATAGAACACATCTTTGCAGCAGATGGTTCTGTTCCTGTACTCTACCAGCCCCTAAGACATAAAAATATAGGTCAACTTTCAGAAGGTTTTTTTTTTTTTTGCTTTGGGAAAAAAAGAGAACACTTTTTAATGCTTCACTGGATTAAGCAGTGTTGACGATAACCTGAATACAAAATTGTCTTATAGTTTGCCATGTTCATGTGGGGACAGTAAAACAGAGCTTTTTGGTTTGTGTCAGAAGAAATGTGAGACATTATCTCATGTTTTTGAACCTTAACAACAGAACAAGAAGTTATTGCATTGTATTGGTTTCAATTTGTTCAGTGGTAGACATGCATGCCTGTTAGTTCATTGTTGTATGTTAACTTACCTGTAAGTGTCCTTCTGTTTGATGACCAGCTGATCGTTTGAACTATATTGTCAAGCTAGTTGGTGGTTAACACATGGGCTTCAGTGTGCCTTAGGCCCCGTTTACACTAAGCTGGATAAGGTTATCCAGGGTAAATCACACCTAACCTTATCCGTGTCCACACACAACAATGCCACCGTTTAAGACCCCAGCCCCCCTCCGTCCGCCGGTAGTAGATTACTTTACTTCACTGTGAAGTTATTTAAAAGAGCTACAAACCTCGTTTCCATATGAATTGGGAAATTGTGTTAGATGTAAATATAAACGGAATACAATGATTTGCAAATCATTTTCAACGCATATTCAGTTGAATATGCTACAAAGACAACATATTTGATGTTCAAACTGATAAACATTTTTTTTTTTTGCAAATAATCATTAACTTTAGAATTTGATGCCAGCAACATGTGACAAAGAAGTTGGGAAAGGTGTCAATAAATACTGATACAGTTGAGGAATGCTCATCAAACACTTATTTGTAACATCCCACAGGTGAACAGGCAAATTGGGAACAGGTGGGTGCCATGATTGGGTATAAAAGTAGATTCCATGAAATGCTTAGTCATTCACAAACAATGATGAGGCGAGGGTCACCACTTTGTCAACAAATGCGTGAGCAAATTGTTGACCAGTTTAAGAAAAACATTTCTCAACCAGCTATTGCAAGGAATTTAGGGATTTCACCATCTACGGTCCGTAATATCATCAAAGGGTTCAGAGAATCTGGAGAAATCATTGCACGTAAGCAGCTAAGCCCATGACCTTCGATCCCTCAGGCTTTACTGCAACATAACAGCAACATTAAATGTGATAACAAATTGGCAATTATTCATTTTAATAGCAGAAGCTTGTATGCAAACTACAACAATAGGAAAAAAGCAAAAACATATTCATCAGTTGTATATATAGATCACCTAAGTCAAGTATAGAAACATTTGAAGAATGGATCAAGGCTACTTACATGGACAATGGTCAAAGAATAATTTTCTTATGTGGTGACTTTAATATTGACTTATTGAACCCTAACAAGCAAAAGTCTATTGATGACTTCATTGATACAATGTACAGCATCAGTTTATATCCTAAAATCACAAAGCCAAGCAGAATTACAGGACACTGTGCCACGCTTATTGATAATATTTTTACCAATGATTTTGATAATAACACTACAAGTGGTCTACTTATAACCGATGTTAGTTATCATCTGCCAGTTTTTACAATATATGATGGAAACTACAAGAAGAACATGGAAGACAAAAGGACATTTCGAACACTGTGCACAGAGAAGAGGATGATTGCTTTCAAAATTGAGCTACAAAAGCAAGATTGGGACAATGTGTACAATGAAAATGAGGTTGATGAAGCATATGAACATTTCTTAAACAAGTTCATAATACTTTATAACAAACATTGTCCATGGATACAACTCAGTAATAAGCAGAGAAAGAATAATCAACCATGGATGACAAAAGGATTAAAAAATGCTTGTAAGAAGAAGAATACACTATATAGGAAATTTATAGCACAAAGAACTACAGAGGCAGAAATTAAGTACAAAAAGTATAAAAACAAGTTAACATACATACTACGATTATGTAGAAAAGAATATTACAGTGAATTATTGGACAAGAACAAAACTAATATGAGAGGAACATGGGGCATCCTTAATAGCATTATTAAAAATGGCACTAAGAGGGACTACCCTCAATACTTCTTAGACGGAAATAAAAAAAAATGACAAAATAAAGGAAGTAGTTGAAAGCTTCAATAATTATTTTGTAAATATTGGACCAAAATTGGAAGAAAGGATTCCAGACCCAGTTTCAATTGAGGACTATAATGATACCATAGAGCGAAATCCCAACTCCATGTTCCTCAGTAATGTGACACAGGAGGAAATAGTTACAATCGTGAAAAAATGTAAATCTAAGACTTCAACTGATTGTAACGAAATTGATATGGAAACGATAAAAAAGGTTATTGAAGAGATCTCAGGACCATTAATGTATATTAGTAACCTATCATTTCAAACAGGTACATTTCCAAACAAAATTAAAATAGCTAAAGTTGCACCAATTTACAAGACTGGCGACAAACATCAATTTAAAAACTATAGACCTGTTTCCTTACTTCCACAATTTTCTAAAATCATTGAAAAACTGTTCAATAACAGTTTAGAGAGTTTCATAAATAAAAATAGAATACTCGAAGAAAATCAATATGGATACAGAGCTAATGTTTCAACTTCGATGGCTTTAATTGAAATTACAGAAGAAATTACCAATGCTATAGATAATAAAAAATGTGCGGCAGCAGTTTTTATGGATCTAACTAAAGCATTTGACACAATCACAATATTTTAATCAAAAAACTAGAACGATATGGCATCAGAGGGTTAGCCTTAAACTGGATAAGAAGTTATCTAATGAACAGGAAACAATACGTGAAGCTAGGCGAACACACCTCTACAACGCTAAATATATCCTGTGGTGTACCTCAGGGATCAATACTAGGACCTAAATTATTCAATCTATATATAAATGACATTTGTAAAGTTACAAAAGATTTAAAGTTAGTATTATTTGCGGATGATACAACAGCGTTTTGTTCAGGAGAGAACACACAGAAGGTACTACAAATAATAACAGAAGAAATTAACAAATTAAAAAGATGGTTTGACAAAAACAGACTATCGTTGAATCTCAGTAAAACTAAAATAATGCTATTTGGTAACAGTAGAAGAGAAAGTCAAACACAAATACAAATAGACGGAATAGAAATTGAAAGAGTAAATGA
The DNA here is from genome assembly GCF_033978685.3 of Nerophis lumbriciformis. Classification (NCBI taxonomy): domain Eukaryota; kingdom Metazoa; phylum Chordata; class Actinopteri; order Syngnathiformes; family Syngnathidae; genus Nerophis; species Nerophis lumbriciformis. The sequence goes on along the minus strand of NC_084568.2, from coordinate 22,810,329 downwards.
AACCAAATTTCTAGGTATAATGATTGATGATAAATTGAATTGGAAATCTCACGTAAAAAATATACAACATAAAGTAGCAAGAAACACGTCAATAATGAATAAAGCAAAACATGTTCTAGACAAAAAATCACTTCATATTCTCTACTGCTCACTAGTGTTACCATATCTGAGTTACTGTGTAGAAATATGGGGAAATAATTACAAAAGTACACTTCATTCATTAATGGTGTTACAAAAAAGATCAGTTAGAATAATACATAATGTTGGATATAGAGAACACACAAATCCTTTATTTATTGAATCAAAGCTACTGAAATTCTACGACATAGTGAATTTGCAAACAGCTAAAATTATACACAAAGCAAACTATAACCTGCTACCAAAGAATATACAACAATTCTTCTCAAAAAAAGAGGAGAAATATAATCTTAGAGAGAAATGTAATTTAAAACATTTGTATGCACGTACAACACTTAAGACCTTCAGTATATCAGTATGTGGAATTAAATTATGGAATGGATTAAGCAAAGCAATCAAACAATGTGCTAATATGATCCACTTCAAGAAACTCTTCAAACTTGAAGTGTTTACAAAGTACAAAGAAGTGTTCTGTGGTCTGGCGAGTTCACAACTGTGGTCGTCGTGTACTCCGGACCAAAGAGGAAAAGAACCATCCGGATTGTCATAGGCGCAAAGTTGAAAAGCCATCATCTGTGATGGTATGGGGGTGTATTAGTGCCCAAGACATGGGTAACTTACACATCTGTGAAGGCGCCATTAATGCTGAAAGGTACATACAGGTTTTGGAGCAACATATGTTGCCATCCAAGCAACGTTACCAATGACGCCCCTGCTTATTTCAGCAAGACAATGCCAAGCCACGTGTTACATCAACGCGGCTTCATAATAAAAGAGTGCGGGTACTAGACTGGCCTGCCTGTAGTCCAGACCTGTCTCCCATTGAAAATGTGTGGCGCATTATGAAGCTTAAAATACCACAACGGAGACCCGCGGACTGTTGAACAACTTAAGCTGTACATCAAGCAAGAATGGGAAAGAATTCCACCTGAGAAGCTTAAAAAATGTGTCTCCTCAGTTCCCAAACGTTTACTGAGTGTTGTTAAAAGGAAAGGCCATGTAACACAGTGGTGAACATGCCCTTTCCCAACTACATTGGCACGTGTTGCAGCCATGAAATTCTAAGTTAATTATTATTTGCAAAAAAAAAAAAAAGTTTATGAGTTTGAACACCAAATATCTTGTCTTTGTAGTGCATTCAATTGAATATGGGTTGAAAAGGATTTGCATTGTATTCCATTTATATTTACATCTAACACAATTTCCCAACTCATGGAAACGGGGTTTGTATATTGTAAATAGTTTGCTGTGCATTTTATATTTGTTGGCAAGTTTTTAAATTCAAATGTATCTCCTTTGAACAATATCCAGTGTTGTGGTATTTCAATTAACTAGAATCCGGTGTGCTGTGGGGCCTTAATGTAGTGAATCACACTTTAGCCATCATAAATTAATAAAATATTTAATCGACATGAGAAAGTAGACGATGCGATAAACAGTTTGGGACACGAGGGGACGGTTCCATTTTTCAGCTGCGCGCTAATGGATGCGGGCATCATGCACACTGTCTGGCCATTTTACAGTCACATCCATAAAGCAATATTTGTAGTCACACACTGCCTATCACGATCACATCCACGGGAGGAAGGGACCAAGTTTTCCGGTATGTATAATCACAGCTGACTGTTCGAAAGTTCTCTTGCCGTCTGAGATGTGTAGTATCTGATATAGCTGCAATCGCCCTTTGCCTTCTCTTAAGGTATTGATTTGTGATTTCCAAAAGCGCTTGTACATGTACAAGAAGGAGAAACACGGGCATGTCTGCAGGATCCGCCTCCATCTTTGTTATGAAGCTGACTATGGCGCGTTCTTTCTGATGTCTCTTCCCGTGTGGGCGTGGTCTTTCTGGCGTCACTTCCTCTCCAAACTCACTTTGTAAACGATCAATGAGTCCATACAAAGCTAAGTGCCGGAGATTCAATAAATACACGGCGGACTTACCCGTGTAAAAATTTGTCTGAGGAGGGGGACCTTAAACGCTGGTTCAGTGTGGCTGAAACGGGCTTAGACTAAATAATTATTTGTTTAAGGGGTTAAACGACTTACTGTAGACATGGCCTTAAAGGGACCCAATTATGCAAAACCAATTTTTGGTATCTGTTTTTGTGTATTTGGGATCTGCATAAGTCCTACAAATTTCAAATCAAACCATGGAGGCATGGTGGAGATCCATCCATCCATTTCTACCGCTTTGTCCCTTTCGGATGCGGGGGGTGCTGGAGCCTAATCTTGCCTTTCCTCAGACTTCCTCTAAACGAGCCAGTTTGAATTTGCCCATTTTTTCCCCCTAAGTGTGACGACAGCGACTATCTCCATTTTTAGTAGAGATTTACCCAAAAGGGTAAAAAGTAGTCAATAAATTACTTCTTTTTCTCTATCTACTTGTTATGGGGCAGACTGGCCCATACACACACATGCATCCTCCACTGTTGCTATTTCTAATACCGTATTTTTCGGAGTATAAGTCGCACCGGAGTATAAGTCGCACCTGCCGAAAATGCATAATAAAGAAGGAAAAAAACATATATAAGTCGCACTGGAGTATAAGTCGCATTTTTTGGGGAAATTTATTTGATAAATGTAACCCATATTTAAAATACCCATTGAAAACATTCATACAGTGCAACGACTTTTATTGTGGAGGGTTACTTCCTGCCGCTCGCTTCTTTTTAAGGAAGTGCTGCTCACTTCACAGCCCCCTCCCGTCTGCTGTGGCTGCGGTGCTGTGAGACACGCTTGAGAAGAAACTTGCAAAATCTTCTCATTCTCACACTTTCCAAACTTCTTAATTAGAGCCGGCATGTTCGATTATCGAGGCGTGCATGGTATGTTGTTTTGCCTCGATTACTCAGGTTAGGTTTTTTTTACGGGAAGGAATACCCGTTGACCCAAACAACCTGAGCTTCCTATCCACCTTCAAACTCAACTCAACAAATGGCGAGCTAAACAACTACGCGGTAGGACAAGCATTTTTTTTTCTCCTCCGCGGCGAACCTTTTGGATTACTTTTGTTTTTGAACTGAACTTTTGGACTGACGCAAAAGCGTTTGCAAACCTTTTGAACTGAACTGTGAACTGGTTCCGAGAAGGCAGAAGGACTGCATCTTGTATTTTTGTTTTGGGCATTATTTTTATTTGTTTCTATTGTGTCATCTGTGTCATTTATATTCGTGTGTTAATACATTTAATGCAGTCGAAACCAAGATAACTAGTTGTCGTCATCTTTCATACCTCAGGCTCCTAGACGAACCATCTTCTGTTACACGGTTTATACTTTTAAACCGCCTAGCCCATGTAAGCGTTACAATTGGCGAGCTAGCCAGGAGAAAAAAAAATGCTTGTCCTACCGCGTAGTTGTTTAGCTCGCCACACAAACCATCAAAGATGCCTATGCCCTGCCTAAGCTTGAGGACACGTTTTCAGCATTGTCTGGTTCTGTCTGGTTCTCGGTGTTGGATTTAAAATCTGGGTATTACCAGATCGAGGTGGAGGAGAGGGACAAGGCCAAGACCGCTTTCGTCTGCCCGCTAGGGTTTTACGAATTTAACCGCATGCCCCAAGGTATCACCAATGCACCGAGCACATTCCAGAGGCTCATGGAGCGTTGCGTGGGGGACTTAAATCTGAAACAGGCACTAGTCTTCATTGATGACTTGATAGTATTTGCCCCAACGCTAGAAGAACACGAGCAGAGACTCCGGAATGTGCTCGGTGCTTTGGTGATACCTTGGGGCATGCGGTTAAATTCGTAAAACCCTAGCGGGCAGACGAAAGCGGTCTTGGCCTTGTCCCTCTCCTCCATCTCGATCTGGTAATACCCAGATTTTAAATCCAACACCGAGAACCAGACAGAACCAGACAAAGCTGAAAACGTGTCCTCAAGCTTAGGCAGGGCATAGGCATCTTTGATGGTTTGTGCATTTAACTTCCTGTAGTCGATGCAGAGTCTTACTGTGCCATTTTTCTTCCTCACCACAACTATCGGGGAAGCGAAAGGTGAGCTTGATTCACGTATGACGCCTGACTCCAACAATTCCTGAAGGTGCTTGCGAACAGCATCCACATCTTGAGGATGAAGCGGCCTAGGCCGTTGTTTAAAGGTGGCTGGATCAGACAAGTTGATTTCATGTTTTACCTTGTCTGTTCGACCGAAATCAAGGTCGTGTTTCGCAAAGACCTCCGGAACACTGTTGAGCATAGCTGTCACACGGAGCTTCCATTCAGGGGAGAGAGGAGAGTCACCAAAATTGTATGTTAACTGGGATGGCTCTACACTTTACCCTTCCTGGTGGTCTGATTTCGGCATGCTCTGACTGGGATCACAATGTCGTGACCTAATTTGTTCGTGGCTACCATTATACAGTCCTGCCTGGTTGATCTACCTTCTGTCCAACCTGCCAGGCTGCCTGTGGTAGCCACGAACAAATCAGGTCACGACATTGTGATCCCAGTCAGAGCATGCCGAAATCAGTGCCATCCAGTCTGTTTTCCATAAAGAGCAAAGTGTAGAGCCATCCCAGTTAACATACAATTTTGGTGACTCTCCTCTCTCCCCTGAGTGGAAGCTCCGTGTGACAGCTATGCTCAACAGTGTTCCGGAGGTCTTTGCGAAACACGACCTTGATTTCGGTCGAACAGACAAGGTAAAACATGAAATCAACTTGTCTGATCCAGCCACCTTTAAACAACGGCCTAGGCCGCTTCATCCTCAAGATGTGGATGCTGTTCGCAAGCACCTTCAGGAATTGTTGGAGTCCGGCGTCATACGTGAATCAAGCTCACCTTTCGCTTCCCCGATAGTTGTGGTGAGGAAGAAAAATGGCACAGTAAGACTCTGCATCGACTACAGGAAGTTAAATGCACAAACCATCAAAGATGCCTATGCCCTGCCTAAGCTTGAGGACACGTTTTCAGCGTTGTCTGGTTCTCGGTGTTGGATTTAAAATCTGGGTATTACCAGATCGAGATGGAGGAGAGGGACAAGGCCAAGACCGCTTTCGTCTGCCCGCTAGGGTTTTACGAATTTAACCGCATGCCCCAAGGTATCACCAATGCACCGAGCACATTCCAGAGGCTGATGGAGCGTTGCGTGGGGGACTTAAATCTGAAACAGGCACTAGTCTTCATTGATGACTTGATAGTATTTGCCCCAACGCTAGAAGAACACGAGCAGAGACTCCGGAATGTACTTCAGCGTTTGAAGGAGTATGGGTTAAAGCTATCAGTGGAGAAATGCATGTTCTTTCAGACGTCTGTCCGCTATCTTGGGCATGTGGTTTCCAGTAACGGAGTGGAGACGGACCCCAGCAAGATTTCAGCCTTAATAACTTGGCCAGTCCCGAAGAACCTTAGAGCTTCGATCATTCCTCGGCTTTGCGGGATATTACCGTAGGTTCGTTGAGGGGTACTCCTCTATCGCAAGACCCCTCAATGAGTTGACTGCCGGTTACCCTCCTAGCCAAAAGAAAATAAAGCAAGCGGTCAAATCCCAACACTATCTCGACCCAAAAGAGAATTTTGGCGGACGTTGGACAACTGCTTGCCAGGACTCTTTCGAGGCCATAATTCCGAAGCTCACCACAGCCCCCGTCCTCGCTTTTGCGGATCTAAGCAAGCCTTACGTCCTGCACACAGACGCTTGTTCAACCGGGCTAGGGGCGGTGTTATATCAGGAGCACGATGGACGCAAAAGAGCTGTTGCATTTGCCAGCAGGGGCATATCACGCAGCGAAGCCCGTTACTCTGCCCACAAATTAGAGTTTTTGGCTCTAAAATTGGCAGTGACAGAAAAATTCAGTGACTACCTGTATGGCTCCACCTTCACCGTAGTCACTGACAGCAATCCGCTCACCTACCTGCTGACATCTGCCAAACTGGAAGCGACTAGCTACCGGTGGCTCTCATCGCTCTACACATACACCTTCAAAATTATTTATAGAGCAGGGAACCTGAACGCCGATGCAGATGGGCTCTCTCGGCGGCCTCATGTGGAACACCCAGAGGACGCCCGTTCCCAGAAGGAACGAGAGAGAATTCTGAGGTTCGCACAACACCATTTGGACGACCCTTCCTGCATCTCTATTGACGAACACTCAGTACAGGCAGTATGTGACAGGCACCTTATGTACAGCTCACCAGACAAACTGCAAGTGGCAGCTCTTGTGCAAGCTCTCTCAATCAGCGTTGACGGCCTACCGGACAGCTTTGTGGATGATCAACAGTTTTCTTCTCCAGTCACTTCCTTTCTGTCTGTCACTGAGATTGCAGACAAACAAAGAGCAGATCCGGTTATTCAGCATGTTGTCGCCCAGTTGGAATTCGGATTCAGCCCGCCGCCTTCTCTGAGGGAACAGCTTCCAGATCTGCCGCTGCTCCTGCGTGAGTTGCCACGACTGGAGATCTTCAATAATGTCCTTGTTAGGAAAAGAAACATCAATGGTGAGCCCAGCTACCAACTTGTCCTACCAGAGGAGTGTCGAGCAGAGGTCCTCTACCAGTTGCATGACCAGATGGGCCATCTTGGAACAGAGAGGACACTTGACCTCATTAGAGCACGCTTCTACTGGCCACGCATGTCCATCGACATTACTAATAAAGTAAAGACCTGTGAGAGATGCGTTCGTAGGAAAGCGCTGCCAGAGAGAGCTGCACCGTTAGTAAATATCCAAACAGCAAGACCGCTCGAACTTGTTTGTATGGACTTTCTTTCAATCGAGCCAGATCGGAGTAGCACGAAGAATGTACTTGTCATCACTGACCATTTTACTAGGTACGCTGTAGCGGTCACAACCTCGAATCAGAAAGCCACGACAGTAGCCAAAGCCCTGTGGGACAATTTCCTGGTTCATTATGGAATACCCGAAAGGCTCCACAGTGACCAAGGGCCTGATTTCGAATCACACACCATCAAGGAGCTCTGTCAGATTATGGGAATCCACAAGATCGGAACCACGCCTTACCACCCTCGTGGCAACCCTGTGGAAAGGTTCAACCGTACGCTCCTCAACATGTTGGGCACCCTGCAAGACCAAGACAAAACTCATTGGAGGGATTTTGTCAAGCCTCTGGTACATGCTTTCAATTGCACCCGCAATGACGTCACTGGCTACTCCCCCTACGAATTGATGTTTGGTCGACAACCCCAGTTGCCTATCGATTTGGTTTTTGGTCTGCCTGTGTCTGGAAATCCTCAAACATCCCATTCACAGTACGTTGAAAAGCTTAAGTCCCATCTTGAAGACAGCTACCGCATTGCGACAAAGAATGCAGAAAAGGTCATGGGAAGGAACAAGTCTCGATTTGACAAGAGAGTTACACCCTCCGAATTATCGGTAGGGGATAGAGTCTTGGTTAGGAATGTCAAGTTGAGAGGCAAGCACAAGATAGCAGATAGGTGGGAGTCGGATGTGTCTATTGTCAAGGAGAGAGCTGGCACTCTTCCGGTATATACCGTCAAGCCTGAGGGGAAAGTTCGACCTGTAAGGACCCTCCACCGAGACTTGCTGCTGCCTTGTGGCTATTTGTCAACAACCCCCAAAGCAGACTTGCCAAAGCAACCAATGACCTCAGCCAGAGTGATTCCACCAGTGGACCCAGCAATTCTGGAGCTCTCTGAACCAGAATACTGCCCCCCAGATGTGTATCTACCCAACTTACCTGAAACCTGTTCGGCTCCAGCAAAATTCACAAGTGTGATTCACTTACCTGTTCCTATACCTTCAGTTGTCCCAGTTGCAGTGCCCGTGAGTTCGCCTGGCCAGCCCTCACAATGTGCTACAGAAGGGGATCCTGTTGGTGTGGTGCACAGTGTAGAGATGGATCAGGAAACGCCTGCCGACCCTGGGCAAGTGTTTGAATTGCAGGACACAGAGTTAGTGCCAGAAGTGGATGGTGATGCTTTGCAGCAGCCAGAGGACAGCACTTCCTCTACGTCAGGCTCTCCGCAAGCAGCATCTACCTTGAGTGAGCCCAAGTCACCCACTGGAACCGAAACATTCAGTCCAGAATGTGTATCGCTAGCTCCACGGCCTACTCGAACCCGCAAACCCCCCAGTCGCCTTCAATATTCAAAGCTTGGACATCCAGTTTTGCGCAGTATCCAGACCTTGTTCCTAGGATTGAGTAATGTCTTTGATTCTACACTGCAAGTAGAGGAGTCTGCATCGACAATCACTCCCCAGGAACGAATTGTTTGCCGCCAGCCACCTCCATGTACGAGGCCGTACATGAGTATAGGGGGGAACCTGTAACCCATATTTAAAATACCCATTGAAAACATTCATACAGTGCAACGACTTTTATTGTGGAGGGTTACTTCCTGCCGCTCGCTTCCTTTTAAGGAAGTGCTGCTCACTTCACAGCCCCCTCCCGTCTGCTGTGGCTGCGGTGCTGTGAGACACGCTTGAGAAGAAACTTGCAAAATCTTCTCATTCTCACACTTTCCAAACTTCTTAATTAGAGCCGGCATGTTCGATTATCGAGGCGTGCATGGTATGTTGTTTTGCCTCGATTACTCAGGTCAGGTTTTTTTTACGGGAAGGAATACCCGTTGACCCAAACAACCTGAGCTTCCTATCCACCTTCAAACTCAACTCAACAAATGGCGAGCTAAACAACTACGCGGTAGGACAAGCATTTTTTTTTCTCCTCCGCTGCGAACCTTTTGGATTACTTTTGTTTTTGGACTGACGCAAAAGCGTTTGCGTACCTTTTGAACTGAACTGTGAACTGGTTCCGAGAAGGCAGAAGGACTGCATCTTGTATTTTTGTTTTGGGCATTATTTTTATTTTTTTCTATTGTGTCATCTGTGTCATTTATATTCGTGTGTTAATACATTTAATGCAGTCGAAACCAAGATAACTAGTTGTCGTCATCTTTCATACTTCAGGCTCCTAGACGAACCATCTTCTGTTACACGGTTTATACTTTTAAACCGCCTAGCCCATGTAAGCGTTACATAAAACCCAACACCAAGAATAGACATTTGAAAGGCAATTTAAAATAAATAAAGAATAGTGAACAACAGGCTGAATAAGTGTACGTTATGTGACGCATAAATAACCAACTGAGAACGTGCCTGGTATGTTAACGTAACATATTATGGTAAGAGTCATTCAAATAACTATAACATATAGAACATGCTATACGTTTACCAAACAATCTGTCACTCCTAATCGCTAAATCCCATGAAATCTTATACGTCTAGTCTCTTACGTGAATGAGCTAAATAATATTATTTGATATTTTACGCTAATGTGTTAATAATTTCACACATAAGTCGCTCCTGAGTATAAGTCGCACCCCCGGCCAAACTATGAAAAAAACTGCGACTTATAGTCCGAAAAATACGGTACTTAAAGTTTTAACTTATATCTGTCAGTAGCCTCGATATGAAAGGGTTAAAATCTACAACATGGCTGACGGGGTGGAGACTCAGCCGAAGTGGCGTTGTCCTTGAGGAGTACTTTGGCACTTTAAAAAGGCAAAAAGGCACATCCTGAAGATAGAGTCAGAAAGCAGCATGAAGATGGTCTGTAAAACAATTTGGAGTGAAGAACCACCATTACATGTTATGTAGACCACAAAGAAGTGTTTTAAATGTAGAAAACAAATAATATGACTCTTTAAAACTCATAGGCATCCATGTAAAGATTGCAAACAGCCCCTTTAAGTCATGTACCTGTTCTCAATGACACAAATAGGAACAAATGCATTTTGTTAACAGTTATGCTTTTTCATATAAGTTCTGATAATGTGCTTTAGAAAATGTGTCATGTCACTAATGGATACCAGCAGAAGGCTATTTAGTTTCGCTTTGAAGTATTTGCTGGTTTGTTATATATTTAGCAACTTGGACTAGACAAGACTTCCTTTTTATTGTCATTCAAATGTGAACTTTACAGTACAGATAAGAACGCAATTTTGTTGCATTAGCTCATGGTAGTGCAGGATAAAAAAGCAATAAGGTGCAGATATAAATAAGTAGATTACTGTCCAGATAAATATATTGCACTTTTGCATATGCATCCATGTTTATGGATGTACATTGTATATTATATTGTCTTTATATTCTAGCGAGTTAATCCATTTTTGGGGGGAATTGAGGGGATTGTTATGATGCGTTCAAGAGTCTTATGGCCTGAAGGAAGAAGCTGTTACAGAATCTGGAGGTTCTGCTTCGGAGGCTGTGGAACCTCTTTTTAGAGTCCAGCAGTGAAAACAGTCCTTGGTGGGGGTGGGAGGAGTCTCTGCAGATTTTCTGAGCCCTGGTCAGGCAACGGTTTTTTGCGATCTTCTGGATAGGAGGAAGAGGAGTCCTGATGATCTTTTCCGCCGTCCTCACCACTCTCTGCAAAGACTTCCAGTCTGAGGCACTGGAGTCCAGACAGAGATGCTGTTGGTCAGTAGGCTCTCTATAGTGCCTCTGTAGAATGTGCTGAGAACGGGGGGAGGGAGCTGTGCTCTTTTCATCCGAGGCAAAAAGTGCATGCGCTGCTGAGCTCTTTTTACAAGAGCTACGGTGTGTAGGCACCAGGTCATATTGTCAGTTATCTGCACCCCCAGGAACTTGGTGCTGCTTACCATCTCCACCGCTGTGCCGCTGATGAAGAGTGGAGCGTGGCTGGACTGGTGCTTCCTGAAGTCAACGATGATCTCCTTGGTCTTGTCGAAGTTCAGAACCAGGTTGTTGGTTCTGCACCAGTCCACCAGTTGTTTCACCTCCTCCCTGTAGTCCATGTCGTCCCCATAACTTAGCTCAAAAAGTTGACAGATTTTGTTGAAACTTTCAGGAAATGTACGAAATGGGACGGGGAACTAGTGATCAGGTTTTGGTGCTGATTTGGCTCACCATCACCTTGTTGTGTCCCACAGCACAGCCGTATTGTGCCCGGCGGTGCAGCTATTGTGGTGAAGCGTGTCGCCAGCTCATTGTACTCGGCTCAACATTGCAGACAATCGCTAACGTTGCTCAGTGCTTCCTTGTGGGAGACCAGGCCTGGCTGCGCTCTCCAAGTGCTATTTTTTATAAATTTTGTGTGAAATATTCTGCTTAATTGTTTAGAACTATTTATAGTAGACTACAGAAGCAACCCATTGACATATGAAGCTCACTGTGCTGCGTTAGAATACAATTCATATTCAGAGTTAGAACAAAAGTAGTCTGTGGAAAGAAATGTATTTTTGCAGATATATTTTTTTAGCTTTTTTAGTGAATACAGATGATAATTTGGGAAAACCATTTTAACATTTGAGCATGCTAAGTTGCATAATGGATGTATAAACAGAGGCATAATACTACTGATGAGCCCCGAGTCTGTCCAGTCAGTCGATTACGCTTGTGGCTGTGTTCGTTCGTTTGACTCCTATCTCTGAGCATCAAGCCTCCTTAATGTCCTGCTCTGCTCGCCCGCATACGCATTCAGAGAAGTCATTTAAAATCCATTCCCGGATTTAGACGAGCAATAGAATTAGAGGAATAAAATGTTTATTACTGCCAGAGAAATAGGATTACATCTGTTCAGGCTGAAAGGGTTTTTCAGTAAGGAGCATCTCACTGGCCTCATCGGGCAGAAATAGGATTACGGCTGAGGACGGAGGGAATGTCATGGGAAATAATTAGCCTGTAATTTCCCCTGGGGTGGACCTATAGCCACCAATAATAACATTCTCGACCACTTTAGATGCGAAAACACGTCTCAAAGTGCTTCACGGAAATAGATTAAAAAAAGCATCAAACACACATTAATAGCATTTATATTAGTATGTTTCCTGGGATATTTTTGAAATTGGTGATGGAGAGCTCTGGTCAGCAGGTTGTTGGTGACAATGGCAACGGGTCTCATTTGTAAGGGTTGCTGTGCACAAAAAGTTGCGTCAGCAAGGATGAAATTTGTGTAAGTTACTTTCACCACAAACGTTGGTATTCATGAGGGATGTAACGATAAATGGTATGAATAATAAACCACGGCCACACTCCAGACGGTTAGTATTATCATTTTAATTAAATATCGAACTTTGATAAACTCACAGACTGGTGCCAGCTCACTAGCTCACTAAATTCTAACATGAAAACAAGAGACATTAATGTCTTTTCCCCATTGGGAAACAAAATACCCCAATCTAAACGTACAGTCGTGGTCAAAAGTTTACATACACTTGTAAAGAACATAATGTCATGGCTGTCTTGAGTTTCCGATAATTTGTACAACTCTTATTGTCATCTGACCACAGAACTTTCCTCCAGAAGGTCTTATCTTTGTCCATATGATGTCAGATGAAACAAAAATTGAGCTGTTTGGCCACAATACCCAGCAATATGTTTGGAGGAGAAAAGGTGAGGCTTTTAATACCGTCAAGCATGGTGGTGGTAGAATTATGCTCTGGGCCTGTTTTGCTGCCAATGGAACTGGTGCTTTACAGAGAGTAAATGGGACAATGAAAAAGAGGATTACCTCCAAATTATTCAGAACAACCTAAAATCATCAGCGCGGATGTTCGGTCTTGGGCCCAGTTGGGTGTTCCAACAGGACAATGAACCCCAAACACATGTCAAAAGTGGTAAAGGAATGGCTAAATCAGGCTAGAATTAAGATTTTAGAATGGCCTTCCCAAAGTCCTGACTTAAACGTGTGGACAATGCTGAAGAAACAAGTCCATGTCAGAAAACCAACAAATTTAGCTGAACTGCACCAATTTTGTCAATAGGAGTGGTCAAAAATTCAACCAGAAGCTTGTGGATGGCTACCAAAAGCGCCTTATTGCAGTGAAACTTGCCAAGGGACATGTAACCAAATATTAACATTGCTGTATGTATACCTTTTGACCCAGCAGATTTGCTCACATTTTCAGTAGACCCATAATAAATTTAAGAAAGAACCAAACTTCTTGAATGTTTTTTGTGACAAACAAGAATGTGCTCCAATCACTCTATCACAAAAAAATAAGAGTTGTAGAAATTATTGGAAACTCAAAACAGCCATGACATTATGTTCTTTACAAGTGTATGTAAACTTTTGACCACGACTGTATATAAACACATTGCTGTCTGAGCAACTAAGCTATTCAATTGTGCATATTGAACCTACAAGCTGTGCTCTCTTAGAACAAAATGATTGTTTTATGCTGCTGAACACAGGAGGATGCCACAACGCCTGCCACAAATAATACATGCAAATAATAGATTTGATTTGTAATGTACTTTTCTTTTTAATAAATCGTAAAGTGCAAAATAGTGGGTTTTCCAACATTGTCTCTTTATTTTAGTTATTTAAAAAAGTAACTTGGTCAAATGATTTCAGAGTGTGTATAAGTACTTTTTTAGCACATTCAACAATACTGCGAGAATAATAACCGTGATATGAAAATGTCACATACTTACATATCTTGTAATTATAGAAACTATGCAGAAAAGGTTGCATATTCCTATGTACACTTTTTAAACATTTGTAGAGATCACAGAGTTTTTCAGACACTGGAATCAGCTACGCCCGACCAAATAAAACTTACACCCAAGTGAAAAACACATACAATATATAACACATATAATTCAGGATACATAAGCATTCATTTAATTGTGGATCCTCTGTACCGTATTTTTCGGACTATAAGTCGCAGTTTTTTTCATAGTTTGGCCGGGCTCTAGTGCGACTTATATATGTTTTTTTCCTTTTTTATTATGCATTTTCGGCAGGTGCGACTTATACTCCGGTGCGACTTATACTCCGAAAAATACGGTATATGTTTTGTTGGAGCCTACATATCAAAATATAGAGCTGTGTTAATGTTATATTGTGCGTTTAAAGAATAATACATGCATTTTGTCAGAAAGTGCTCTATTATTTCCAGCCTTTTATGCAGGTCATTCAAATCATGTGGCGGGCCACATAAATCAATACTGTATATCATACAAAATAATGCAGTTTGTCACATAAAATAAGTCTAAGTCTAAAATGACAAGGCAGTCCACTTTAAATGATGGTGGTGGGCAACAGATAATAACAGCACTTTATGGGGAATTTTGCCTATCGTTCACAATCATTATGACAACATGACGATAGATGTTTTTTTGTTTTTTTAATGCATTCTAAATTTTAAATAAATGCGATCAAAAGTCTGCTTACAATAGGGCCTATGGGAGCCCTTGAAAAAACATCCAAACATCTCCATTAAGGTTTTATGTACAGGATTTAAGTACACATGTAATGTAGTAACGGGCAAATTTATAATCCATCCATTTTCTACGGCTTATCCCTTTCGGGTCGTGGGGGGTGCTGGAGCCTATCTCAGCTGCATTCGGGCAGGAGGCGGGTACACCCTGGACAAGTCATAAAAACATTTAATATTTATGTATTTTGATTATTTTAAGCACACGTGGCGCATTAATTTAAAAAAGCGCACCACGTTTGCTTTTTTTTCTTCTTCAACACTGACTATTACTCACTGCAGACTTCATGAGAGCCAACAAACATAATAAAAGATCACTTACTGTATAAGGTCTGCTGTCATTAGGATGCCGACTCCTAGTATGTTCATATATTCACATTTTAAATGAAGAATGACTCATGATCCTTGCGAAGAAACGGGGTGGAGGGGAAGCGGGGGGCCAACTTATCTGAGTATATCCTCAGCCATCTACTTTCCAGGTGAGAGGCAGGGTTTATGATCTTCAATAAACTTCCAGGCAGCAAGAAATCGAGGAAACGCCTCGCCACTTGATCTTGTCAAAATTGCACACAAGCTTGTTATCACAGCGCCACTATAGTTTGTCTATGTTAGCGCTTATAATGACAAAATCTCTAATACTTGGTTAATATTCAAGTTACGAAATGTAAATGGAATATTTTTGGCGTTTTTTTAATGGTTTATTAACTGGATTTTATGGCCGACTAAAGGACCTCCCTTTGGCTCTGCTCTAAGCGGACGTTTATTTACGTTTATTTAATATTTAGACTGCGTTAAAAAAAATCCATCCATCGTCTTGTCTTTCATAATGGTTGCGAACGAATGGCAAAATTCCCAAAAAAGTGCAGTTCCCCTTTAACCTTTTTGACCTCGGGGCCCCATCTTACCACTACAGAGGGGTCAGGGGTCCACTCAAATATTACCACTGAATTAGTAAGCATAGTCTTGATTTTAATCGTATTCAATGATTATATTTAACCACCTTACAGATTCCAACGTTGTCAAATGAAACCATGTGTTAATCATAAAGATTATTTGATTTACACTAAAACCTTAGATTTAGGTCAGGGTGATTAGAAAAAATAAGTACTAACAAAATATACTGCATAAGAAGGGACTCATAATTAACTGACGAAAAGTGAATGTACATACAATTATGATGGGCTAAAATAAGTGAACTAAATTATTAATGAATATGTTTCTTAACTCAACTGTCAATCAAATTGAAGTGCCAATGAAACTACAGTTTCACCACTTCAGTCATAATTTTTGCGCTTAAGAAACTTCTCTGACTTTAGCTTTAGTTTGTTTGTTATTGTTATTACTGCCACAAGTGGTGGAAAAGTGTGTTACAACTAAGCACTGCCGCGGCCCATACGGACCACAGCTGAAAAATTAATACTTTTTAGCAGCCCTCTAGGGGGCGCTTTCAGCCCAACAATGGGCCCCAGCTCTATAGTTAAGAAACACTGACATAAAATGAAACAGCAGGCCACATAAAATTGAAATGACTAGCCACTTTAAATGATACGGCGAGCTACATAAAATAAGGGCGAGGGCAACATAACTGATGTGACAGACCACATAAAATGACTTGGTGGGCCACTTTAAATCATGTGGCGGGACGGATTTGGCCCCCGAGCCTTGAGTTTGTGCTTTAAAACATCACCATATTCATAAGATAATTAGCATGGCCATTTATTTCTAATCATCTAACATTAAGATGAAGTAAACTGTACCACCCTGTGAAAACCTGGCTTTAAATAGCCTTAGCTGCTTAGACCGAATTAGAGAACCTCAACCACTGAATAGCTGCTTCTTGTTTGTTGTGTTTAGCCAATGTGCCGTGTATTCTTTACTGAAAGACTCATTGAAATTCTGTACAACTCAAAGGAGCAGAATATCAGCCGATTCGACAAGCAATTATTACCGCTGCACTCCACCGGCTTCAGTTCTGAGGGCTGCAGACTGTGAAATCGGCAAAATAAAGTGACAAACATTCAACCCTAAAAAGCATCAGCTACCATTGGCAATCACAAAGAAATAACCTTGTCCAATTGTCCGTCCATAAGGCACAGGCCTACAACAATATGATGAAATCAGAAATCATACTACTGTTTGTGGTGTATAAGATGTGTAAGTAGGGATGTGTAAGTAGGGATGGGAATTTATCTTTTTTTTTCCGGTTCCCATTGCACTTTCAATTCTGCTTAATGATTCTGTTGTTGGTTCTTTTATCAATTTTTATTTTGAAAAAAAGAGAACAAACAGGTTGAGTAGCATCAATTTTGTGTAGTTTAGAGCAGTGATTCTTAAACTTTGGTAGGTGTACCACTATTGGTATGTCAAAGTGCCACTTTCACTTATTTAGATATGCAAACACAGTATAACTCTTCAAACTGTGTGTATTGTTACAGTGGCCAAAACTATTAAATATACTTTAATAATAATAATAATGGATTAGATTTATATAACACTTTTCTATACACTAGACACTCACTCAAAGCGCACACAGAGAAGTTAGAACCCATTATTCATTCACTCCGCATTCACACAATGGCGGTGGTAAGCTACATTTTTGACGGACGTGTGGCTGCAAGATTGCTCCTACCGCCCCTCCAACCACCACCAGACATCATACTTGCCAACCCTCCCGGATTTTCCGGGAGACTCCCGAAATTCAGCGCCTCTCCCGAAAACCTCCCGGGACAAATTTTCTCCCGAAAATCTCCCGAAATTCAGGCGGAGCTGGAGGCCACGCCCCCTCCAGCTCCATGCGGACCTGCGTGACGTGTTGACAGCCTGTTCACATGTCCGCTTTCCCACAATATAAGCAGCTAATGATTGAGGGCGAGTTCTTGGTTTCTTATGTGGGTTTATTGTTAGGCAGTTTCATTAACGTCCTCCCAGCGCGGTAACAACACACAACAGCTGTCAAGTTTTCGTCTACAGTAAAGCAGTTTGTCTGCCGTAAACAGCAATGTTGTGACACTTTTAAACAGGACAATACTGCCATCTACTGTACATGCATATGTGACCCACTCATAATGTGTCACATTTTTGTGTTGATTTATTTATTTTATTTTGTGGTTTGAATTCGTTTTTGGAGCTGTCATTACACATTTATCAGTATTCACATTGGTCAGTAGGGGGCTTCTTCCCAATTGAATGCTATCACCTGCAGACCGGAAGTGTCTTGTCATTCTGATGAGCGCGACAAGTCTGTAAACAATTGAAACGTCCTGTGTGCTTTTTCCTCCTGTATAACAGGTTAGTTTTGGTGAATCAACTCACTGAATAATATCCATGTGATCTTTATAAGTTTAAGTACACATTCTGATGGTGGAGCCTAACTCTAAAGTGTTTGTGAGTTGTAGTTTGTATTTGTGAATGAATCCAGTGCACAGCTGCAGTAATCAATACAAAAAGGCGACGTGAGTGCGCAATGTTTATATAGGAACTTCTGATCCTAATTCAGACTCCCAAATTAGAGCTCCCGTTTTCTTATTGATTTTATAATGTATATTTTTATAATGTGTGTGTGACAGAGAATAGAACAAGGATGGACAATTCAACCCTTAACTCAACAATGAGTAGATGAGTGTTATGTGTGTGTATATGTGTAAATAAATGAACACTGAAATTCAAGTATTTCTTTTATTTATTTATTTATATATATACTGTATATATATATATATATATATATATATATATATATATATATATATATATGTATATATATATAGCTAGAATTCACTGAAAGTCAAGTATTTCTTATATATAAATATATCTTAACCACGCCCCCGCCCCACCCCCGACCACGCCCCCCACCCCCCACCTCCCGAAATCGGAGGTCTCAAGGTTGGCAAGTATGCAAGACATTCATCACATTTCTTATCTAAATGAGAGGGCATTAATTTCAAATCAACAGGTAATAGTTGATTATATAGTATATAGTTGATTATATAGTATATGGTATATAGTATAATAATAATTTGGCAAATTATAGGCGATATTAGTTAGTACCTGTTGTATTTATGGGAGATGACATGCTCACGTTGATACTACAGGGATGAGATCGGAGCTGTTCAAATATCACAAGATCCATTTATAGTTATTATATCCTGAGTGTTCAAATGTTTCAGCATATGCCCTCCATTTGATGAAATAGCAACCTTGTAATTTTTACAAGTACAATCTTTTCTTCTAAAATATAGCCAAACTTTGGATCGTTTCTGCCGCCTTGGCGCCATGTTTCTGGCTCTCTGACCATTCCCGCCCTCAGTCATTGTTAAGGGAATTGTTTGAAAAAGCTTTTCCACGGAATAAATACAGTGGGGAACCAGTTCTAAAGAAGAACCAGTATTTGATTCCCATCCTTAATAGTGAGTGACATAGTTGACCTTGACAATAACTAACCAGACAAAATGAAGTTGTGGGCACTCCAGACACTACCCGCACTAGTGCATTCCTGTTTGATGTTTGGAGCTTATGCAAATTAGACTCTGGAGAGAAGAGATAAGTGGTATACTTGTGGGCCATTTATACACCTATCCTCCGTGACAAATGACGCATGGCTTTTAGTGAATATTTGACATTATTCAGCAATTGGAAGTGCAGAGAGTGGAGACTTCATTTTCCAGTAAAGTGAGTAAAAAAAACAAAACTCTGCTTTACACATTTGAAGCTGCTAAACTGTTGCTGATATCCCAAGATGGTACAAATGGTAGTCAAAGTCAGGTGAAGGAAATCGTTAAAGACGGGATTATAAAGTGAAGCATACTTTGATTTTAGAATGTTTAATGTTTATTTAGAGCAACACAGCACTGTGCTTAACACCTATGCATCACAGCCAGTGGGTTCTGTTTCGGCTATGGCCAACCTGTGTGGAGTTTGTATGTTCTCACTTTCCCACCACCGTCTAAAAACATGCATGGTAGGTTAATCGGAGACTGGAGGGTGCGTTCACAATTGTCCTTTTGACAAACTTTAGTTCATTGACTCTGCTGGTATGGATTGATGGGTCAAGTGTGAACACAGTCCAACAAACTCAGGACTGTCTCAGCCAAACAGTTGGATTGAGACTACTTGAGTCTTGGGGTGAATTTACCAGTTAAAACAAACAAGCTTTGTACGTACAGCTAGTTTTAGTCAAGTGTGAACTAAAGCTCTGTCTACATTAAGCCGGATAACTCCTTAAACGAATAATTATTTAGCCTAAGCCCTGTGTCAGCCACATTAACCCATCGTTTAAGGTTCCCCTCCTTGGATAATTCTTTACACGAGTAAGTACACCGTGTATTTCTTGAATCTCTGGCTCTTAGCTCTGTGTGGACTCATCGATCGTTTACAAACTGAGTTCGGAGAGGAAGTGACGTCCGAAAGAACGCGCCACAGCCAGCTTCATAACAACCGGTTTCGTAACTCAGAGGTTACCACTGGAAAGATGGAGGCGAGTCATCCAGACATGCCCGTGTTTTCTTTTTTCTGCATGTACGGACGCTTGTGGAAATCACACATGAATACCTTAAGAGAAGGAAACGCGCAATTGCAGCTATTTCGGATACAACACATCTCAGACAGAGACTCAAGGGTGCGTTCACAATTGTCCTTTTGACAAACTTTAGTTCAGTGGCTCTGCTGGTATGGATTGATGAGTCAAGTGTGAACACAGTCCAACAAACTCAGGACTGTCTCAGTCCAAACAGTTGGATTGAGACCATTTAAGTCTTGGGGTGAATTTACCAGTTAAAACAAACATGCTTTGGTAGTACAGTTGGTTTTAGTCAAGTGTAAACTAAGGCTGCAACTCACGGATATTTTGATAGTCAACTAATTAACTATCTTAAGGATTAGTTGACTGATCGGACTATGAAGCGTACACTTATTTAGTGGCTCCAATTTAGCCATTAACTTTTGAATTTAGCTTGATATTTTTTCAAGCATGTGCTAACTAACAATATATGGAGCCAAAACACTGCCAGTAGCATTTGGTATTGAAAATAAAATTGACATTGTACAATAGTTTCATTTGCACCCAAACAGGATTTGCAAACAAATAAATACAAACATTGAAAAATATATAACATATTTTTTTGTATCATGACATGCTTTTGGTACAAATATTCATATTTTTGTACACTTGTATTGTCTTGTATGTTTCACAGAGTTTTTTTTCCCACATTTTTTTCACATTTGCTTCTCTTTTTTACGTTTTTCTTTTTCTTTTTAAGGTTTAAAACTAATAGCAGTGCTTTGACATGGGGTGCCTGTGGGCGGAGCTTACAATAAGTTTACCCGGAAGCCGTTTTACTAGACTTAGGCTTGCAGGTAAAACACCGAAGAAGAAGACTGGAAGACAGAGGAGTTTTAAATCCTGTTTAAGTTATATGCTATCTTTGTGTTAACGTAGCCATACTTTCAAAATATTGTATAAACGGTACATAAACTTTACACCAAATTTTTTTACTATCCATGTTTGTCTCGATATCATCATCATGGGGTATCAGGTCTGTTTGCAGGCATCGATGATCAGGGCTCTATTTATGAGTTCTATATAATTGATATTTCCGATAACCGTTCTAAGGCTGTTGATATATGTTGTTCGTTGTCGATCTGGAGCTTTCTTTCCTACTAGTTTTCCTGTTAACATCAGTTTTTCTAAGCTGTCTTTTCTAATTATATGTCTGAGGAATTTCAGCTGCTTATTTCGAAAACCTATTCATTACTTTTCTTTTCAGTCCATGATATGCGGAGTATTTTTCTGAAGAACCACATTTCAGTTGCCTCTAATTTTCTCAGTTGTTGATTGTTTAAAGTCCAGCATTCACAGCTGTAAAGTAGGAGAGACCATACATACGTTTTGAGGACTCTGAGTTTGGTGTCAATTAAGATGTTTCTATTTTTAAATATAAGACTCATTGTGTTGAAGCTGTCTTTTGACATGGCATTCCGTTTGTTTATCTCTTTTTCACACCTACCATCAGATGTTTCTGTGACACCGAGGTATTTGAATTGATCCACTTGTTTTATTTAGTTGTTGCATGTGATGTTACATGCAGATGGATGTGGTTTCTTGGAAGCTGTAATGCATTCGGTTTTGTTGAGGTTTGTAGCCAGTCTGTTTGCTTCAATATAGCCGTGATATTTGGCAAAACTCTGTATAGAACAATACTTTGTTACATTTCTAAGCGGAGAGAAAATAGCAACTTTAAAATGTAAGTATAGCTATATTTATTCATTTAAAACATTTCACACCAGACATGTAATGCTTGGCGTGACGTGTAACCTAAGTTTGTGTTAAAATACAAGACATTGACTATCGTAATGTTGAGCGACCTCTCACGATCTCCCCTGAGAGAGAGCAGTGGAGACAACTTATTGCACAGAACTTTTTTCAGTGTGTGGAAACAAAGCTTTGCATCTTTTTCTTTAGATGTTTAAACCTGAATAGGTTGACTCATGTCTTATTGTATTGTATTGTATTGTCAAGTATTATTTTGACTTGTATACAATCATAAATAATGTGCTAAAACTACCTAATTTCCTGCCTTATTTGCAAATATTACAAAACAGGCAATTACATTCAGCTGTCCTAAATGATATCCCACATAATATTTACATTTACATTTGAAAGTACAACCATCGACAACAAATTAGCTGAAGGGTTATTTCAAATGCAATTCCTTAAAATGGGCTGGACTTTTAGAGTAGACATTTCTATTAACAATTAAATTAAACATCTTCAAAAATAATATATTTGTGATGTTGCTGTATTTATTTCGACAAGAAATACAAAGAAGACTTCTGCCTTTCTGAAACATCATCTGGATTTTCTCCAGCGTGTTTCAGAGGGGACATCCAACTACATCGTCATTAAGTGAGCAAAGCTGATGGTTGACTGCCATATTACATTTTATTTAAAAAAAATCAACTAATAAAGCAATTATAATAAATCTTCCATAAACTGTATCATTACTATTAAATAGTAATAATAGCTTTAAAATAATTTTACTTGCTTTATAAAGAGAATCATGTTCAGAATAACAATGCATTCCATCCATCCATTTTCTACCGCTTGTCCCTTTCGGGGTCGCGGGGGGTGCTGGAGCCTATTTCAGCTGCACATGGGCGGAAGGCGGGCTACACCCTGGACAAGTCGCCATCTCATCACAGGGCCAACACAGATAGACAACAATCACACTCACATTCACACACTAGGGACCATTTAGTGTTGCCAATCAACCTATCCCCAGGTGCATGTCTTTGGAAGTGGGAGGAAGCCGGAGTAAACCCAGGCAGTCACGGGGAGAACATGCAAACTCCACACAGAAAGATCCCGAGTCCAGGACAGAACCCAGGACCTTCGTATTGTGAGGCACACGCATCAACCCATGTGCCACCGTGCTGCCCCTAACAATTAATTAATTCATAATAATAAATTAAACATTCAATAACATAAATATATCCTATCCACCTCTTAGTGCTGAAATATATTGCATGTATGTAAACAATGTTGAAAGTAACAAAGTTGACTCGAGTGCTTGACGAATTAGGTATGTAGTCAAAAGTAATAAAAGTACAGTAGATCACTATATTATGTTATCATTTAATGTAGCCTGCCATGTCATTCAATGTTGTCTGCCACATCATTTAAACTGACCTTCCATATCATTCAATGTGGTCCGTCACATCATTTAAATTGACCTGCCATATCATTCAATATGATCGACCACATTATTTAAAGTCGCCCACAATGTCGTTCAATGTGGTCCGTCACATCATTTAAATTGACCTGCCATATCATTCCATATGATCTACCAACTCATTTAATGTGGCCCAATGTCATTCAATGTGTAGTCCGTCACATCATTTAAAGTGGACCGTCATATCATTCAATGTGGTCCGTCACATCATTTAATTTGACCTACCATATCATTCAATATGATCTACCACATTATTTAAAGTGGCCCACTATATCATTCAATGTGGTCCGTCACATTACTTAATGTAGTCCATCACATCATTTAATTTGGCCCGTCATATCAGTCAATGTGGTCCGTCACATCATTTAATTTGACCTGCCATATCATTCAATATGATCTACCACATTATTTAAAGTCGCCCACCATGTCGTTTAATGTGGTCCGTCGCATCTTTTAAAGTGGCCTGCCATATCATTCATGTGGTCCGTCACATCATTTAAAGTCACCTGCCATATTATTCAATATGATCTACCACCTCATTTAAAGTGGCCCACTGTCATTCAATGTGGTCTGCCACATTACTTAATGTAGTCCGTCACATCATTTAAAGTGGCCCGTCATATCATTCAATGTGGTCCGTCACATCATTGAAATTTACCTGCCATATCATTCAATACGATCTACCACATTATTTAAAGTGGCCCACTATATCATTCAATGTGGTCCGTCACATTACTTAATGTAGTCCATCACATCATTTAAAGTGGCTCGTCATATCATTCAATGTGGTCCTCCACTTCATTTAAATTTACTTGCCATATCATTCAATATGATCTACCACATTATTTAAAGTCGCCCACCATGTCGTTTAATGTGGTCCGTCGCATCTTTTAAAGTGGCCTGCCATATCATTCATGTGGTCCGTCACATCATTTAAAGTGACCTGCCATATTATTCAATATGATCTACCACCTCATTTAAATTGGCCCACTATGTCATTCAACGTGGTCTGCCACATTACTTAATGTAGTCCGTCACATCATTTAAAGTGGCCCGTCATATCATTTAAAGTGGCCCGTCATATCATTCAATGTGGTCCGTCACATCATTGAAATTGACCTGCCATATCATTCAATATGATCTACCACATTATTTAAAGTGGCCCACTATGTCGTTCAATGTGGTCCGTCACATCATTTAAAGTGACCCGCCATATTATTCAATATGATCTATCACCTCATTTAAAGTGACCCACTATGTCATTCAATGTGGTCTGCCACATTACTTAATGTAGTCTGTCACATCATTTAAAGTGGCCCGTCATATCATTTAACGTGGTCCTCCACATTGTGGTCCGCCACATCCTTTTATGTAGTCCGCCACACATCAATTAGTGTGGCCCTCTGATGACAGCTATAATTGTGATGTGGCCCTCAATAAAAACAAGTTTGATGTATGAAGTAATTTCTTGTGCTTTTATGCTGAAAAGAAGCACTGTAGTTCTTAAAAAAAAAAAAAACTATTGTCGGACTACTTTGGTGCTAAATTGTGTTGCAGTTAAAGTTACAAACTTTTAAAACTTTGCACTCAACCTGCGCTTGTTCCATTTCGGTCTTGAGCAAAGTGAGCGTTTGTTCCTCTTATCAAATATTTACCAGTGTTACACAATTCCAGAATTAAGACAATCTATTTTTGTAGCTTTTCCGCCATCTGACTTTGAAGCAGTGAATGTTCATGCATGGGATGCATGCTTCATAGTGAGTCAGACTTAACTGCAGTTATACTTAGCCTGTATGTGCCGTAAAGTGGGTCATTTTGCTGTCTTTTCTCACTGGCTACTCGCCGACTTACTTACGTCACTATTTCTCATAGATGGTAAAATAAGCGGCTGTAGCAACCAGTGATGCTGCAAACTTCTGAATGTCTCAGGTTTTTAAAGACCATAGTATGATGCTTTCTTTTTGAAGAGTTCATATTTTGCTCTATTGAATGAATTCACAGTTTAGTCACATTGGAAACATGGCAGTTAACCAACTTGTACACATGTGATGTGGAATATGGGTGAGTGTGGAAGTCGCTTCCTAGCAGCTCCACTGTAGACATGGCACAAGAGCCAAGCGTGCAGGTTTAACAAAGTTTTAATGTTTTTAACAAGATCTTTCCAAAATGTTTTTCAGCATGTCGTGACGTTGCAGTCACTCCCAATCATCTCTCCTCCTCTGCTCCCGGCCGCTTACTGTTAAAGACAACAGATGATTAGATTAACACGTACCACCTGTGAAATCTAATCACCTGCCAGCTGTGTCTCGCCGTCAGCACATGCCCCGCCCCTGCCCGCTGGTGCTCGTCCTCAGTACCATGGACAGCGGCGGTGACTTTTCCTCCTACAGGCAGCGCTGACTACACCTCCCCCCACAGTGAGAGATACTGAATTGGTCAAAAGACAGGTTCAAAGAACATCAGAATAACCCGTACAAAAACAGAGAATTTTAATTCATTTGGCAAAAGAGGATTACACTCCATATTGAGTAACTGATTTTCAACTGAATCTATGTTGAAAATCAGCAACAAAAATTGCTGCAGTCATATTTCAGACCAATTTTACATTTAATCCCCGCATAATGTGTTATTTGGTGGATTATCTATCACCGATAGCATTCTTGCTGTGTCAAAGAGAAACAATAATAGACACTTTGAGGATAATGTTTTACATTTTTGCTGGTTAAGCGCTCATCCTTTTGTTGACTTTTGGACTTGGCTATCCGAGGACATAGTTGTATAATTGTTGCCTGAGATTAAATTATTTGACGAGTAGTTGATAGTTTGTCTTGTAGATTGTTGAAAAGAAACAATAGTGATTGGATTTGTTACCAAGTAGGGCTGGGCGATATGGCCTGTTATTAATATCTCGATATTTTTAGGCCATGTCACGATACACAATATATACAGGTAAAAGCCCGTAAATTAGAATATTTTGAAAAACTTGATTTATTTCAGTAATTGCATTCAAAAGGTGTAACTTGTACATTATATTTATTCATTGCACACAGACTGATGCATTCAAATGTTTATTTCATTTAATTTTGATGATTTGAAGTGGCAACAAATGAAAATCCAAAATTCCGTGTGTCACAAAATTAGAATATTGTGTAAGGCTAATACAAAAAAGGGATTTTTAGAAATGTTGGCCAACTGAAAAGTATGAAAATGAAAAATATGAGCATGTACAATACTCAATACTTGGTTGGAGCTCCTTTTGCCTCAATTACTGCGTTAATGCGGCGTGGCATGGAGTCGATGAGTTTCTGGCACTGCTCAGGTGTTATGAGAGCCCAGGTGCTCTGATAGTGGCCTTCAACTCTTCTGCGTTTTTGGGTCTGGCATTCTGCATCTTCCTTTTCACAATACCCCACAGATTTTCTATGGGGCTAAGGTCAGGGGAGTTGGCGGGCCAATTTAGAACAGAAATACCATGGTCCGTAAACCAGGCACGGGTAGATTTTGCGCTGTGTGCAGGCGCCAAGTCCTGTTGGAACTTGAAATCTCCATCTCCATAGAGCAGGTCAGCAGCAGGAAGCATGAAGTGCTCTAAAACTTGCTGGTAGACGGCTGCGTTGACCCTGGATCTCAGGAAACAGAGTGGACCGACACCAGCAGATGACATGGCACCCCAAACCATCACTGATGGTGGAAACTTTACACTAGACTTCAGGCAACGTGGATCCTGTGCCTCTCCTGTCTTCCTCCAGACTCTGGGACCTCGATTTCCAAAGGAAATGCAAAATTTGCTTTCGTCAGAAAACATGACTTTGGACCACTCAGCAGCAGTCCAGCTGGTGTCGGTCCACTCTGTTTCCTGAGATCCAGGGTCAACGCAGCCGTCTACCAGCAAGTTTTAGAGCACTTCATGCT
Organism: Nerophis lumbriciformis; assembly: GCF_033978685.3. Taxonomy (NCBI): domain Eukaryota; kingdom Metazoa; phylum Chordata; class Actinopteri; order Syngnathiformes; family Syngnathidae; genus Nerophis; species Nerophis lumbriciformis. The sequence continues at coordinate 22,783,392 of NC_084568.2, read as the reverse complement.
TCCTGCTGCTGACCTGCTCTATGGAGATGGAGATTTCAAGTTCCAACAGGACTTGGCGCCTGCACACAGCGCAAAATCTACCCGTGCCTGGTTTACGGACCATGGTATTTCTGTTCTAAATTGGCCTGCCAACTCCCCTGACCTTAGCCCCATAGAAAATCTGTGGGGTATTGTGAAAAGGAAGATGCAGATTGCCAGACCCAAAAACGCAGAAGAGTTGAAGGCCACTATCAGAGCAACCTGGGCTCTCATAACACCTGAGCAGTGCCAGAAACTCATCGACTCCATGCCACGCCGCATTAACGCAGTAATTGAGGCAAAAGGAGCTCCAACCAAGTATTGAGTATTGTACATGCTCATATTTTTCATTTTCATACTTTTCAGTTGGCCAACATTTCTAAAAATCCCTTTTTTGTATTAGCCTTACACAATATTCTAATTTTGTGACACACGGAATTTTGGAATTTCATTTGTTGCCACTTCAAATCATCAAAATTAAATGAAATAAACATTTTAATGCATCAGTCTGTGTGCAATGAATAAATATAATGTACAAGTTACACCTTTTGAATGCAATTACTGAAATAAATCAAGTTTTTCAAAATATTCTAATTTACTGGCTTTTACCTGTATATCTTGATATTTTGCCTCAGCCTTGAATGAACACTTGATGCATATAATCACAGCAGTATGATGATTCTATGTGTCTACATTAAAACATTTTTGTTCATCATTAATATATGCTAATTTTAATCTTTCATGCACAGAGGGAAATCACAACTAAGTCAATTGACCAAAACTGTATTTATTAAACAGTTATTAAGCAGTGGCACAAACATTCATGTCATTTCAAAACAGAAAGTGCAAGATTATCAGAGACATTTTAAAACAAGCTATGGGTGCACTTTTGTGCATGATGTCACTAAGTTGACGTATCAAAACAACACTAAATTAAAGTGCACTTTTTGTACAGAACGCCACTACAATAGTTTAAAACAAATAAAGTGCACTTTTGTGCATGATAACACACGAGATATTTCAATAACTGTCAAATAAAAATGAGCTCCATAATAGGAAATCAAATAGTGTATGTCCTTCGCTATGTGGTAGGTTCCTGCGGACGTTATCTCCTTCTGTTGTTGACTATTTTTTTCATACGGTGTTGATGTGGAAATGGTTGCCTCGGCATTTTGTTGGTGTGGCACCTAACGGAGATGTTGACATGCAGAGTTTCAAGCACTCCTCATTCTCTAGCGGGTAACTTTTCAAATGATGCTACATATTAGTAGTAATGTTACTTTGTGTAGCAACGCTTTTGCCGCATACTTGACAAATTACGGTTGTCTGTTCGACATATTCCCGCTTGAAGCCAAACCACCGCCAGACGATGGACCCGGTGCTGTTTTTCTTGGGAGTTAATTCGTCCTTCATTTGTTACCAGATTCGCACCTTCTTTCTCTCGTACCACAGCTAACGTTACCCATGCCGCTACCTCTCTGCTCCGCGAGGGCGTATACGTATGTGACGTATGTAAAAAGGTGCGCTTGTTTTATTGAGAAGGAGAGACAAGAAAGAGTGAGAAACTCATGTAGTGTAATGCCTGCAGCTAAAAACTGCGTGAGAACGTATAATCAAATATCACGATAGTCATTTTCTATATCGCACAGAGACAAACACGCGATATATCGATATATCGCCCAGCCCTAATTACACTCCATATTAAATAACTGATTTTCAACTGAATCTATGTTGAAAATCAGCAACAAAAATTGCTGCAGTGATATTTCAGACCAATTTTACATTTAATCCCTGCATAATGGGTTATTTGGTGGATTATCTATCACCGATAGCATTCTTGCTGTGTCAAAGAGAAACAATAGTAGACACTTTGAGGAAAATGTTTTACTGGTTAAGCGCCCATCCTTTTGTTGACTTTTGGCCTTGGCTATCCAGGGACATAGTTGTATAATTGTTGCCTGAGATTAAATTATTTGACGAGTAGTTGATAGTTTGTCTTGTAGATTGTTGAAAAGAAACAATAGTGATTGGATATGCTACCAAGTTACCTCTAACACTTATCTCAGATGTAATTCAGATGATGGCCATTTATCCATCCATCCATCCATCCATCCATTTCCTACCGCTAACGCTTGTCCCTTTCGGGGTCGCGAGGGGTGCTGGAGCCTATCTCATTAAATTCCTAGTATTTAATTGAGAAATGTGAAACACGAAACATCAATAGATGGTGGGCAGGCCTCAAATTTTTACTTTTTTAAGGTCAAGGCAAGTGTTGCCTTAAAGGAGGGCTCATATTTTAGGGCACCAAAGCAAGTTGGAAGGGCACCAAGGCAAACATTATTTTCTTTCGAGGCAGGGGCTCCAAAGCGCAACACCTGAGGTCCTTCCAGACCCTGATGCAACTAGTGTATCTCTGGGAAAGTCTCAGAACAACTCGGCTGTTCTCTTTGTCGGTTAACCTTTGACACACGTTTCCAAAATGGTTCTGCCCATGTTGTTTAAACCGATTAAGGTGAATTAATCAGTTTAATCAGTGGCCATGGATGAAGTGCTGGCTGTCCAGAGTCGGGACCCGGGGTGGACCGCTCGCCTGTGCATCGGTTGGGAACATCTCTGCGCTGCTGACTCGTCTCCGCTCGGGATGGTGTCCTGCTGGCCCCACTATGGACTGGACTCTTACTATTACTATTATGCTGGATCCACTATGGACTGGACTCTCACAATATTATGTCAGACCCACTCGACATCCATTGCATTCGGTCTCCCCTAGAGGGGGGGGAGGGTTACCCACATATGCGGTCCTCTCCAAGGTTTCTCATAGTCATTCACATCGACGTCCCACTGGGGTGAGTTTTTCCTTGCCCTTATGTGGGCTCTGTACCAAGGATGTCGTTGTGGCTTGTGCAGCCCTTTGAGACACTTGTGATTTAGGGCTATATAAATAAACATTGATTGATATATAAACATTGAAAATGTAAGAAAACAAGTATGTCGGGTTTTTTTAATCAATTTATTCGACGAAACAATTACGTTACAATTGTCCATTATAGGGATGTCACGGTATTACTAACCGTCTGGAATGTTACTGCTTTCTATCATTATACCGTTTATCGTTACATCCCTAGTCCATTAACAAGTTAAAAGTCAAGGGCAGTCAATTTTTTAGGGCTTACGGCAAATGGCGCGGTTGCCGTGGTTAAATTCGAGCCCTGGGTGGGGCACATTAAAAGTGCAACAGTTCGGCATCACCACAGTTCGTTACACATACCTCCTGTATTAAGGTCACGTATTGGTAAACTTTTGGTACAGTAATAGAACCAAACCCTTGCTAATGCCATTATCCCTGTGAGCCAAAGGCTGGGCAGTGGGCTTGCTTCTCCACCCATAGCTCGGCTTCCTGAGCATGCCTGAAGCTGTTCCTAGTGTCCGGGGCGTTTTGTCACCACGCCGCGCTACGGACCAGTGGTGTTCTCTCCGGTGGTGTTCTCTCCGGTTCTGCTGTTGCTCAGTGTGATAGTAACCCAAGCACATGGCGTCCACTCCTTTCCCCCATAACACTGATTGCAGAAGATAGCATAATTCGGAATATCCGCTTTTTCAATGCCATTGCTCGCTACTATCTCAGACTTATTGGCAAGCCATCTCTCTGCAGTGACTAGTCTCATTGTACATGTTGGCTCTATTGATATGGGAAGACACAAATCAGAACAGACGACAAAGGATTTCAAAGTCCTCTGCAGGGTTAAAAAGACTAAAAAAATATAAATTATCAATCAATCAATCAATGTTTATTTATATAGCCCTAAATCACAAGTGTCTCAAAGGGCTGCACAAGCCGCAACGACATCCTCGGTTCAGATCCCACATCAGGGCAAGAAAAAACTCAACCCAATGGGACAATGAGAAACATTGGAGATGACCGCAGATGTGGGGACCATCCAAGTAATACTGTAGATATTAACCTATTTTGCCTATAAGGTCCTCTAAAAATATCCAAAATCCAAACCCTTGCAATGGACGTCGAGTGGATCTAGCATAATATTGTGAGAGTCCAGTCCATAGTGGATCTAACATAATAGTGAGAGTCCAGTCCATAGTGGGGTCAGCAGGAGATCATCTCGAACGGAGACAGGTCAGCAGCGCAGAGATGTCCCCAACCGATGCACAGGCGAGCGGTCCACCCCGGGTCCCGACTTTGGACACTTCATCGTGGCCACCGGACCTGTCATTTTGCTCTATTTTTCAAATGCTTATTGTACAATGTACATAGTTAAAAATGTTTAAGTGTTTAGGGACTTCTAGTGACTTGGTCTTTATTAAAAAACGAATAGCAACAATCTAGCATCTTTTTCTGGTGTTATTATAGACTGTACTAGGGATGTTTCGATCCGATATTTGGATCGGATCGGCCGCCGATATTTGCCAAAAAATGCGTATCGGCAAGGCATGGGAAAATGCCGATCCAGATCCAGTTTTTAAAAAAACTCCGGTCCGTGTTTTCCAACGCACCTATCTAAATAATACATTCCACTTTTCTGCTGCTTCCTAATTTCCGTTCCGCATTTTCCAGCACACCTTCAACACATCCACAGGTTTGTGGATTCTCACGCAGTTGCTTTTAGCTGCTGGCATTACACAACAGGCTCTTCTCACTCTTTCCTGTGTCTTCCTCTCACAGACAGCAAGCGCACCTTCTTACACACGTCACAAACTGTCACAACTGTAGCAGCATGGCTAACGTTAGCTGTGATGCTAGCGCAGCCGTGCTAGCAACGCTCCCTCTAAGGTGCGCACCTGTGCAATTGCGCACGGCAAATCTATGCCACGCACAAAATCAAATAAAAAAATAAGCGCATAACAATTTTTGACACACGGACACGACAGAGAAAACAGTTTTCGTCATCATTGTTCAAATATTGTAACGTCTGTCGAGACGCTTATCTCTATTCGGTGCCACACGCCCACACCATCAAAATGCCGAGGCAAACATTTCCACATCAACACCGTATGAAAAAATTAGTGATTTTTTTAGTTGTGATTTCCTTCTCTGCATGAAAGTTTAAAAGTAGCATATATTAATGCAGTATGAAGAAGAATGTTTTAATGTAGACACATAGAATCATCATACTGCTGTGATTATATGCATCAAGTGTTCATTCAAGGCTAAGGCAAAATATCCACATATATATGGTGTATCGTGACATAGACTAAACATATCCCCATATATATGGTGTATCGTGACATGGCCTTAAAATATCGCAATATTAAAAAAAGGCCATATCGCCCAGCCCTAGTTCAATGATGCCATTTCTGTCTATTTTGTGTTTATCCTTGAATAAACAGGTCAGTTTCTTGTTACCAACCATTGTGTATTATTCAAACTCCCCTAATTCAGCTGGCTAGTTGTTATCAAGAGTACTAAAACCCTTTTCAACATGATTCTGACAACTAAGTAGGGTAAATAACTTTAAACTTTAATACATGCTCGGATAGGCCAGTATCGGTCAGTATCGTTATCGGTCAGTATCGGTATCGGATCGGAAGTGCAAAAACCTGGATCGGGACATCCCTAGACTGTACTCCTGTTTAGACACTCTATTTCTGTCCTTCAATGCCCCGGACAAAAAGCGAGCTGCAAGCCTTCTTTTCTTAAAAGCCGCCACTGTCCTCCTAATAATATTTGCACATTTTGTTGATCGATGTCCGCCGGTATGTATCAGGTATATTAAAGTACGTCCACATTCGATCGCAGACATGCGGCCTACTCTCCGGACAATGGTGTGCGTCTTGTTTACGTCATCGCAACATCCGGTATCGGCAGGGCTGTTTTCAGAGATCAAAGTCTTTTTTCGGCGGCCAAATGTTCAGTGCATCACCAGTTAATAGTGCGCAAAACATAAGCTATATACATCCATTCACAGTGTGACGACCTGCTGGTGATAATGTTTAATGTTTATGTGGTTTGGATTTGAGCTTCTTTGTTCCCAGGACCGTGAACACAGCGTCCGTGCCTGAAAGTGGAGTGGCGGAGAATGAGAAAGTGTTGTTGTGTGTCCCGGGAAGCATAAAGATGAAAGTGTGTGCACGGGAGGGAATACTGTTGAAATTGAGCCTGCTCTGAGGGATGGGATTGGACTATTTAAGGGAGACTGTTCATTCAGAGTAAGGAAGCAGGTTGGTTGTGGAGAGTTGGAGAAAAATACAAACAGTGATTGGTGATTGTTGAGCGGCATTTTTTTCATTGCTGCATTTTGTAAATACTTTATTTTTTTGTATTTCCTTTTCATTTTCACCCATTTTTGGCACCGTATATATTTCTGTACACTGTGCACTGGTGACCGAGAGTTGGTCCAAAAAAAACCCAACTCGAAATCTGCGACTGAGCCATCATTGTTTGTATGATTATTAGGGGTGTAACGGTACGTGTATTTGTATCGAACAGTTTCGGTACGGGGGCTTCGGTTCGGTCCGGAGGTGTACGGAACGAGTTTCCACACGGAAATATTAAGTAGCGTAACGCACGTTGTGTAAACAATGCACACTGAGGCACAACACACGGCGTGCTAGCAACGACCGGGCTAGGACAACAGAGCTGTAAGACCCTCTTGCCTCGTTAAGATCTCCCGTTTGGGAACACTCCGGCTGCGCGGTGCGGTGGACGGAGGTTTGCCGACATTGTTCAGCAGCATTGCACTTTTAATATGTAGAAGAAAAGTTTTGTCATTTTATTTAATCTGAGCAACAACTTCCATCCATCCATCTTCTTCCGCTTATCCGAGGTCGTCTCGCGGGGGCAGCAGCCTAAGCAGGGAAGCCCAGACTTCCCTCTCCCCAGCCACTTTGTCCAGCTCTTGATTAACGTGGACCCCGTCTTAAACAAGTTGAAAAACTTATTTGGGTGTTACCATTTAGTGGTCAATTGTACGGAATATGTACTGTACTGTGCAATCTACTAATACAAGTCTCAATCAATCAATCAATCAAAAAAAGCACTTTATATGTAGAAAAGTTTTGTTAAGAAACCATTCTGAGCCTTATCTTATTTAGTTTTTATTTTATATATGTTGACCACATTAACCCTGGCAATGGACCCTGTGTGTATATGTATGTTATGCCATTGTTTACAAATTTGGTAAATAAATAACCAAAAAATTTATATTTTGATGTTTTTTTACAGTACCGAAAATTAACCGAACCGTGACCTCTAAACCGAGGTACGTACCAAACCGAAATTTTGGTGTACCGTTACACCCCTAATGATTATATAGTTTTTTTTGAGCGAACCCGCAACAATAACATTGGCAATAAAAGTTAAAAATAGTGTCAGACTTTTGACTTCTTCTGGAGCCCACAGTACATTTTGTTAATTTAATTAGATTTTCCGTTAAAAACAACAACCTATTTATAAAGGTGTGGCCGTTTCAATTTTGCCGTGACGGTGCGCCACCATCATTAAGAGAAAATCCTGCTCTGTAATCCACTGAAAGAGGTATATGCTTTACATTAGCATTACATTGTTTCGTAAAACAACTATAGTCGTTTGTACTTTTGTATTGTTTTTCAAATTTTTTTTTATCTACAGTTATTTTTTTAAAGGCATGTTACATGTTAAAATTGTGGTGTTTTGGTACAGCCAAGCAAGGATGAAGCAGATTTCAATTCATTTCAATGGGCGGGGATGATTTGCGTGTTTTGAGTTGGGTCATGGAATTAATTGAGCTTGTAAATTGAGGTACCACTATACGCGTACACTTACACCCCTTGTAATTACCAGTCTGTGTCTAATGAAATAAGATTAAATCACATTTTGCTCAATAACATATGGGTATTGCGGTTAAAGTAATGCAAGTTAAATATCAATCAATCAATCAATGTTTATTTATATAGCCCTAAACCACAAGTGTTTTAAAGGGCTGCACAAACCACAACGACATCCTCGGTACAGAGCCCACATAAGGGCAAGGAAAAACTCACCCCAGTGGGACGTCGATGTGAATGACTATGAGAAACCTTGGAGAGGACCGCATATGTGGGTAACCCCATCCCCTCGAGGGGAGACCGAATGCAATGGATGTCGAGTGGGTCTGACATAATAAATGATAATAAATGATAAATGGGTTATACTTGTATAGCGCTTTTCTACTTTCAAGGTACTCAAAGCGCTTTTGACAGTATTTCCACATTCACCCATTCACACACACATTCACACACTGATGGCGGGAGCTGCCATGCAAGACGCTAACCAGCAGCCATCAGGAGCAAGGGGTGAAGTGTCTTGCCCAAGGACACAACGGACGTGACTAGGATGGTAGAAGGTGGGGATTGAACCCCAGTAACCAGCAACACTCCGATTGCTGACACGACCACTCTACCAACTTCGCCACGCCGTCCCCCAGACAGTCCAGTCCATAGTGGATCCAGCATAATAGTGAGAGTCCAGTCCATAGTGGGGCCAGCAGGAAACCGTCCTGAGCAGAGACGGGTCAGCAGCGCAGAGATGTTCCCAACCGATACACAGGCGAGCGGTCCACCCCGGGTCCCGACTCTGGACAGCCAGCACTTCATCCATGGCCACCGGACCTGTGTAACTCCCCCTCCACAAGGGAGAGGGGGGCAGAGGAGAAAAGAAAAGAAACGGCAGATCAACTGGTCTAAAAAAAGGGGGGGCTATTTAAAGGCTAGAGTATACAAATGAGTTTTAAGATGGGACTTAAATGCTTCTACTGAGGTAGCATCTCTAACTGTTACCGGGAGGGCATTCCAGAGTACTGGATCCCGAATAGAAAACACTCTATAGCCCGCAGACTTTTTTTGGGCTCTGGGAATCACTAATAAGCCGGAGTTCTTTGAACGCAGATTTCTTGCCGGGACATATGGTACAATACAATTGGCAAGATAGGCTGGAGCTAGACTGTGTAGTATTTTATATGTAGGTAGTAAAACCTTAAAGTCACATCTTAAGTGCACAGGAAGCCAGTGCAGGTGAGCCAGTATAGGCCTAATATGATCAAACTTTCTTGTTCTTGTCAAAAGTCCAGCAGGGTCAAAGATAATACCCAGATTCTTTACAGAGTCGCCTTGTGTAATTGTTCGGTTGTCAAATGTTAAGGTGGTATTATTAAATAAATGTCGGTGTCTAGCAGAACCGATAATCAGCATTTCCGTTTTCTTGGCGTTGAGTTGCAAGAAGTTAGCGGACATCCATTGTTTAATTTCATTAAGACACGCCTCCAGCTGACTTCAATCCGGCGTGTTGGTCAGCTTTAGGGGCATGTAGAGTTGGGTGTCATCAGCATAACAGTGAAAGCTAACACCGTATTTGCATATGATGTCGCCTAGCGGCTGCATGAAAATACTAAAGAGTGCAGGGCCAAGAACCGATATATGGGACTAAAAGAGCATCTGAGGGGAGACTTTTGTCCGAAAGAAGAATATGCAGAAAAGCTCAACTATTTTGTACATCAGCAGATCAGATATGCAAGTTCCCTACGAGCAGCAAGCTTGACTTACAGGCTGTTCCTGAAACATTGTACCCTGGAGGCGATACTCTCCTCATCTCTTTCTAACCTTCAAAGATATTTTAATCCGAATGTTAGTGCATCTCCTGTGCACTGGTGACTGAGGTCCTCTTTCCAAAATTCCTCAGGGTAGACAGATGAGCAGCCACACTCGTCTCTTTTCTCACATTCACACACCCTTCCCACACTTCTTTTTTTTGAAGCGCCGTGGGTGGACGTTCTTAAAACAAACCTGTAAATAATTGTTGCTCAGAAATAGTTTTGGTCAGAATGACAAGCATTTCTTACATACCTAACATGTTTTCACTTACGCATGCACAAGCATATCACTGTTGCCCGTACTTAGAATCATCCTTGCAGGTCCGATTTATTTTCACAGTTCGCGTGCCACTCGTGATGTTATTCCGTGTCATTTTGTTGAGCATGTTCTAAATACAAAGACGACTTCAGTCAGACAGACAATGGGTCTATAAGCTTGTGTTTGCACAAAACAAGGCCGAAAAGTTGCTGACGATGTTTTACACACTGAGTTTGTAATCTATAAAAAAACAAACCGATTCAATAAATGAATGGAGAATTCCTAATTTTGTAAGGAGACATTTTGTCAGAATTTCAATCAATCAATCAATCAATCAAAGTTTACTTGTATAGCCCTTAATCACAAATGTCTCAAAGGGCTGCACAAGCCACAATGACGTCGGCTCAGATTCCACATCAGGGCAAGAAAAAACTCAACCCAATGGGCACAATGAGAAACCTCCGAGTGGACCGCAGATGTGGGGACCCCCCTAACCCCAGGGTGATCGTTGCAATGGATGTCGAGTGGATTTCATGTACAGTTTTATAGATGATATGTTATATAATGTGCTAATGGGTCCTGTGATAGTTTATTTTATTTCGGACACACTTTTTTAAAAAACATTTTGCCCATCATTCTCAATCCTTATGTGGGACAAGAGCTAACACATTTCTCTTTTCTCTGCACTCTAAATATTTAAAAACTGATATCAAGAGGTGGCTGACCATGCAAGTAATACTGTAGATCAGTGGTTCTTAACCTTGTTGGAGGTACCGAACCCCACCAGATTCATATGCGCATTCACCGAACCCTTCTTTAGTGAAAGACAAAGACAAAGTTATATGTTTTTGGTAACACTTTAGTATGGGGAACATATTCTAAGTAACAAAGACTTAATTTAGATTTTTTTTGGACACTAGGGGAACATATTCTAAGTAATAAAGACTTAATTTAGAGTTTTTTGGACACTAGGGGAACATATTCTAAGTAACAAAGACTTAATTTAGAGTTATTTGGTTAGGGTTAGAGGGTTAGGGCCAGGGATAGAGGGTTCGGGTTATAATAAGGCCATGCCGAATAAGGCATTAATACGTACTTTGTAATGACTAGTTAAGAGCCAATATGTTACTAATTTGCATGTTAATAAGCAACTAATTGATGGTGAATATGTTCCCCATACTAAAGTTTTACCATGTTTTATTACTGGTGCACAAAATGAACCGTGCATGAACATCACCTTGTTCAAAGAACAAAACCAACACAGTGCATAAACTCACAACAAATTACACACCTGCAAATCAGTCTGACGTCTGCTGTTGCCGTATCCATAATACGCCGATAGGGAGAAGTTTTTATTTACACGATGAGTCGGGTGTGTCTCGACCTCCTCCGAACCCCTGAGCCCGACTCACCGAACCCCTAGGGTTCGATCGAACCCAGGTTAAGAACCACTGCTGTAGATATTAACCTATGCCTATAAGGTCCTCTAAAAATAACTAAAATCCAAACCAAAAACTTTTTATGCACTTGTTTTAAGTATGCGTGTGATGTAATAACAGGCATATTCATGATAACATGTAACACTTAGAATATTTTGGTCTATTTAAGCTTTACGAGAACTTCTTTCCTGGACGCACTGATTTCACAGATAGCATAGCAAGAATGTTATTTCCATCAACAAAAATAATTACCACTAATCATGGCAGGCTTTGTGGAGCTGACAACTACTTTGGGACAAAAGATGATCCAGAACCTTATATTTTTGAGCCTGAATATACGAAAGATGAGCTACAAGTTTTTGATGCTGGGTGCTAATTGGGCTCTAACTATAGTAAAACAATAAGCCACATACTTGCCAACCCTCCCGGATTTTCCGGGAGACTCCCGAAATTCAGCGCCTCTCCCGAAAACCTCCCGGGACAAATTTTCTCCCGAAAATCTCCCGAAATTCAGGCGGACCTGAGTGACGTGTTGACAGCCTGTTTTCACGTCCGCTTTCCCACAATATAAACAGCCTGCCTGCCCAATCACATTATAACTGTAGAATGATCGAGGGCGAGTTCTTGGTTTCTTATGTGGGTTTATTGTTAGGCAGTTTCATTAACGTCCTCCCAGCGCGGTAACAACACACAACAACAGCAGTCACATTTTTGTCTACCGTAAAGCAGTTTGTCTGCCGTAAACAGCAATGTTGTGACACTCTTAAACAGGACAATACTGCCATCTACTGTACATGCATATGTGACAATAACATCTACGGCTTTTAGAGAGTGCAGTGCACAACTGCGCACACAACAAGGAGACGAAGCAGAATGCATCATCAGAGAGGGTGTTCAGCATGGTTAGAAAAATAGTGACAGAGAATAGAACAAGGATGGACAATTCAACCCTTAACTCAACAATGAGTAGATGAGTGTTATGTGTGTGTATATGTGTAAATAAATGAACACTGAAATTCAAGTATTTCTCTTATTTATTTCTATATATATATATATATATATATATATATATATATATATATATACATATATATATATGTATATATATATATACATATATATATAAAATAGAATATATATATATATATAGCTAGAATTCACTGAAAGTCAATTATTTCCTATATATATATATATATATATATATATATATATATATATATATATATATATAGGAAATAATTGACTTGGTGAATTCTAGCTGTAAATATACTCCTCCCCTCTTAACCACGCCCCCCCCCCCCAATTCCCCATTGAACACGGTGGCCGAACGGTTATACTCATTCATGAACGGATTATATATATATATATATATAATAAATACCCCCCCCCCCCCCCCCCACCTCCCGAAATCTGAGGTCTCAAGGTTGGCAAGTATGATAAGCCATCATGTAGCACAAGTGCTAAACAAGAAATACAAATTATTAATATATAAGACCTAATCATGAAATGATAGTGATATGGATAAATGATATCAAACACTGGTATAGTCATTCTGGATCTTCCCTGTACCTTGTCTCGTTTTTCTAGTTTCGGCTTGTCCCACTAGGGGGTCACCACAGCGAATCATGTGTCCTTTTCATTATCCGATGATTCTACCGATCTCACACCCCTACTCGAGTGCTTAAAAAACATCAAGGCCTGGTTTCCTCAGAATTTTTTTTAAAGCTTAACAAGGGGAAAACCGAAGTTTGGTTTTATCAGCTGCATAGCATGTGCATGTGATTATTTTAGCTTTTTATTTTTAACAAATTTGCTAAATCTTTAAACAAAAAACCTTTTCACATTGTCATTATGGGGTATTATCAGTAAAATGTTGACACAAAGATGACATTTTTCCATTTTGAAATAAGGCTGTAACAAAACAAAATGTGGAAAAAGTGAAGAAGATTTGTGAACACTTTCCAGATGCACTGTATTTTGTGTTGCTATGACTGAGCTTCATTCCTTTCCTCTCTAGATGTCTACCTGTTCTTCCACCTTCTCACGGCAGATAATTGCAATTACCAGCCAATTAAAAGCCCCCATTTACATCAAAGATTTTAGAGAAGAGTGTTTGTCCGCGCTTTTTTTAGGTGACATTTTAGATACTTTTCAGTAAGGTTACAGAGCTTTTCACAGCACTATGTCTGTACTCTTAAAGGTTTTTAATGACCTGCTTTTAATGACTGATTCTGGTGGTTCAGCCATTTTTACTGCTTCTAGACCTCACTACTGCTTTTGACACAGTTGACCACAAGATTATTTTATCTCGATTGAAAGACTCTGCGGATGTCAGGGGGGCTGCTCTTGAAGTGGTTCAGGTCTTACTTGTCAGGGAGAAGCTTCTGTATAAGATTGGGCGACTGTACTCCATCCAGCCCCCTTTGACTGTGGAGGCCCCCAAGGAATAATACTTGGGCTCATCCTGTTTGCCCTTTATATCATCAGACTTGGTACAATATTCAAAAAGCGTGGCATATATTATCATTTTTTCTAGATGACTGCCAAATATATTTGCCAATCTCTAAGAATGATTCTACCGATCTCACACCCCTACTCGAGTGCTTAAAAAACATCAAGGCCCGGTTGCCTCAGAATTTTTTTTGAAGCTTAACAAGGGGAAAACCGAAGTTTGGTTGCTAGGCCACAATGACCCTCCATCCCACAGCTACCAGCCTTGGGGTCATTACAGACAATGGTTTTAAGTTAAACAAGCCAATCAACGCCGTTGTTCAGTCAAGTTTTTATCATCTTCGGCTTTTATCAAAGATCAAATCTTTTGAAGTCAATTTTTGCTCACTCCAGGAGAAATTGGGGATTGCCATAACCAAAAGAGCCAAGGAACTCTTAACACCGTCCTCTTTGTACTTATAAATGAGGAATTCTACTCCACTCTAAGAGTCAACCAGAGAGCAATGATGTGAGCAAGAGTGCCCACACCAAGAAAACTTCACTTCTCATTACGGACCCACCACTGGTTTCACGTTTAATGTCAGTAGAGATAGTGTGGGCTGCTTTTGTTTGGGGCAAGACAAAATGTATACTCTGTATACAATAAGCCACAACTTTTTTTTACCCTCGCTTCGAATCCTGCGGCTTGTAAGGCGGTGCGGTTCTTCGCTAACGGCCATAGTTTTCATAGAACATCGACAAAGACAGAGGTGTGTTATTGTTTGTGCTAAGGCACCATCTTTTGGACGAGTTCCTTCACTGCGGGTGCTGCGGTTCTAAAATGTATTTCCAGTTTTGTTCCTTGAACCAGAAGTTATTTTCCATAGCGTTATTGCTCAAAAAGATTCTTCATTCATCACTCCAAGCAACGTTTATACGTTTTACAATATAACTAAAACAACCCATACTTACTAAACTGTCCCATGTGTGATGTTGGTAGGAGTGTTTTCATGCATATTTGTACGTGCTATCGTAATTTAATCAAGGTAGCGTTGTTAGCATTGGCGAAGATAGTGTCTGTGATACTATTAATAACTTACAATAGCATTCTTTTTGTATTGTTTCAGTTTTATAAATTCACCAAAACGTCACTGTGCCGTTATTGAGTCTGTTTATTTCACTGCTGTGTGACAGGCACCGTTTGGAAACTGGTAAGGTATGTAAATAAAAATATACAAAATATTTTGTACTGGTTTATCTCTGCGGCTTATAGCCCAGTGCGGCTAATATATGTAAACATATTTATGTATTTGAAAATTTGGTGAGTGCAGCTTAAATACCAGTGTGCTCTATAAACCAGAAAACATAGTAAATGTACTTTAGAATATTTCAAACTTTTAGAATATTGGATCAAATTATCAACATTTAAAATAAAGTATGCCGTCTCTCACATAAAAACAATTAAAAAGCTGAATAAAATATATTTAATCACACAGGATATTTGAATCTATAGTGCATTTGTTTTGGCATGTAATTAAGTAAAAAAAATCTGGAAAAAAATGCTTATAATATTTATTTTCCATGGAAAAGGTCCCCCTCAATCAAAAGTAACAAGTAGCTTTATATTTGCTACTTAAATTGAACCCAATCCACCCCGAGTTGTATTGGAAAATCTTATTGAGAGTAAATGAGGAGAGGGAGAGAAAAGGCAGACATCCCCCTTTATCCGTGTTGCTTCCGCCTCGATGCTTGCACGGCGCATGTCAGAATGGAGAGACTGAAGAACGTAATGGGGCTATTTATAGTAACTGTTGCCGAATTAAAAAAAAAAAAAAAAAAAAAATCCTCGGCCCTCCTTTCTTCCCACGAGTCCCATTATAGGATGGAGAGCGATGCAATAGTCCTCTGTCTTTATGCAGTCTTTCTTAACCCCCTGTCATCGTCTTGTCATCTCCTTCTGTATCTCTTTGGTCTTTTCACCCCTTAAGTCACTGATCCTTTTAGAGGAAACCACTGTAATTTCTCTTCTTGAGTGATTGCGTATCCATCCTCAATTGAGTCAGGATGAGAAGCGGGGATGAAAGGCTGAGCCAGGAGGAGAGAGGGGAGGGAAGCAGTGAAGAGAGACCAGTGCTTCGTGCCAAGCATCTCAATCGGGTTCAAAACATGGCCCACGTGTGAATATTATTTGTTGCACCCTGGGACTGGGATTCCAAATGGGTCTGTTGCTAAGGATGATGGTAGGTCATACTGTGATCTGATGCTGCAGAAATTTGACTGATGGAAGAACAGAAGTTGGGGCTGGGTTGGATTCGGTTCAAGGGTTTTGTGCACAATGTCCTATGCCTTTTAAATGAAAGAACTTTGAAGAAAAACAAAGAACAATACCATTGATTTTGACTCAAAATGTGCAAAAATATGCCAATGAATGATACAGGGATGTCCAAGCTACGGCCCGCAGGCCAAGTGTGGCCCACTTATTCGGTGCTTTCTGCCTCGTTGGTCGGTCATTGTCAGTCGCAAACGAGAACGTTACTCTCGTAGTACATCATCTCAGAAGTTTCGCAAGATTGGAGAGTCCTGTCTTTTAGATTAATGTACTTTGAAGAAAAACAAAGAACAATACCATTGATTTTGACTAAAAATGTGCAAGAATAGGCCAATGAATGATACAGGGATGTCCAAACTACGGCCCGCAGGCCAAGTGTGGCCCACTTATTCGGTGCTGTCTGCCTTGTTGGTCGGTCATTGTCAGTCGCAAACAAGAATGTTACTCTCGTAGTATGTCATCTCAGAAGTTTCGCAAGATTGGAGTGTCTTAATGTTTTAGATGAAAGAACTTTGAAGAAAAACAAAGAACAATACCATTGATTTTGACTCAAAATGTGCAAAAATATGCCAATGAATGATACAGGGATGTCCAAGCTACGGCCCGCAGGCCAAGTGCGGCACACTCTTTCGGTGCTGTCTGCCATGATGGTCCGTCGTTGTCGGTCGCAAACGAGAACGTTACTCTCGTACAATGTTCCCTCTAATTTTTCATGTGTGAGCAAACGCACAAACTCTCTGAGCATTCAGTGGAGCACATGTGAGCAACATCAGACGTGCAAATTGTGGCCACACCAGTGTCACACATGTCCCAAACCTGACATCATAACAATTTAAATGTTTTATTAAAATGATTTTCTGATTTAAGTGATTTTGCCCTCTTACAATGACAATGACAAAAAAACATGACCTATGTGCTAGTATTGTATGTCTGGCTGCATGTCCTGCCTTTAAAATAAATGTTACCCCTTTCAGAGATTACATTTAGTTCCTGTGACTTTCTGTCTGTAAAATACATCTTTTTATTAGTATTTATGAAATCTAATGACAATATTTCATGAATAATATCCTTAGATTAATATTCTTCATAAATGGCAGTAAAATAAGCACACATCTGATTGAGGAGTCAGAGTGTTACAACCTGGCATTTACACATTGTGTGGTGTTGGGGTTGTCCGACTTTTTGTGTGACCATAAACGCAGCACTTGCTAAGTGCCATGAGTGCGTGTGTTGGTGCAGGTGAGACAGAGCAAGCGGCTTCTGTTGAAACGACGGATAACGTTTGTTTAAGCCTGGTTTGTATGGCAGAAAATGACCAGTTTTTATAGATAAAAGTTTTTTTTACTCATGTTTTTGGTGTGGTTACAAACAGTTTTGCTCAATAAAGTGATTGAGGCAATTCCTGTCCGTAAAGTCTCTCGACAGATGATAATTGAACTGTGTTGACAAAGATTGTTTTATTCGTTAGGGCCACTCTTGTTGTCACCTGTGAATCACAGAGTTGCATTGCAAAATCATACAGAATAAACTGTAATGTGTTTATTTTGTTTAAAGCTCAGATGGGATTTTTGATTTTCTGCGCGGCATTAATTTGCTGTGCGCCGAGGACGCGTGAGCAGTGCGCAATTGTGCAGGCGTGCACCTTAGAGCAGTGTTTTTCAACCTTTTTTGAGCCAAGGCACATTTTTTTCCATTGAAAAAATGCGAAGGCACACCACCAGCAGATATAATTAAAAACTGAAACTCAGCAGCCGATATTGACAATAAGAAGTCGTTATCGCAATTGTTGGATGTGACTTTAAAGCATAACCAAGCATGCATCAATATAGCTCTTGTCTCAAAGTAGGTGTACTGTCACCACCTGTCACATCACACCCTGACTTAGTTTTACTTTTTTGCTGTTTTCCTGTGTGTAGTGTTTTACTTCTTGTCTTGCGCTCCTATTTTGGTGGCTTTTTCTCTTTTTTTGGTATTTTCCTGTAGCAGTTTCATGTCTTCCTTGACCGCTATTCCCCACACCTGCTTTGTTTTAGCAATCAAGAATATTTCAGTTATTTTTATCCTTCTTTGTGGGGACATTGTTGATTGTCGTGTCATGTTCGGATGTACTTTGTGGACGCCGTCTTTGCTCAACAGTAAGTCTTTGCTGTCGTCCAGCATTCTGTTTTTGTTTACTTTGTAGCCAGTTCAGTTTTAGTCTCGTTCTGTATAGCCTTCCCTAAGCTTCAATGCCTTTTCTTAGGGGCACTCACCTTTTGTTTATTTTTGGTTTAAGCATTAGACACCTTTTTACCTGCACACTGCCTCCCGCCGTTTCCGACATCTACGATGCAATTAGCTACCTCCTGCCACCTACTGATATGGAAGAGTATAACATGGTAAGTCTGCCGATCTCCAGAAAGCACAGACACTTAACAACAACACATTAATGGCGGATTACTGGTTTGCAAAAAATATTTTTAACCTAAATAGGTGAAATTAGATCATCTCCCACGGCACACCAGACTGTATCTCACGGCACACTAGTGTGCCGTGGCACAGTGGTTGAAAAACACTGCCTTAGAGGGAACGTTGCTCTCGTAGTACGTCATCTCAGAAGTTTCGCAAGTTTGGAGTGTCCTATGTCTTTTAGATGAAAGGACTTTGAAGAAAAACAAAGAACAATACCATTGATTTTGACTCAAAATGTGCAAAAATATGCCAATGAACGATAGAGTGATGTCCGAACTATGGCTCGCAGGCCAAATGCGGCCCACTCTTTCGGTGCTGTCTGCCATTATGGTCCGTCGTTGTCAGTCGTGAACGAGAACATTACTCTCGTAGTACGTCATCTCAGAAGTTTTGCAAGTTTGGAGTGTCCTATGTCTTTTAGATGAAAGAACTTTGAAGAAAAACAAAGAACAAAACAATTGTTTTTGACTCAAAATGTGCAAAAATATGCCAATGAACCCCAAAGCGAATAAGCGGTAGAAAATGGATGGATGGATGGGTGATAGAGGAATGTCCAAACTATGGCTTGCAGGCCAAATGCGGCCCACTCTTTCGGTTCTGTCTGCCATTATGGTCATTCGTTGTCAGTCGCAAACAAGAACATTACTCTCGAGTACGTCATCTCAGAAGTTTCGCAAGATTGGAGTGTCCTTTGTCTTTTAGATGAATGTCCATCCATCCATTTTCTACCGCTTATTCCCTTTGGGGTCACGGGGGGCGCTAGAGCCTATCTCAGCTACAATCGGGCGGAAGGCGGGGTACACCCTGGACAAGTCGCCACCTCATCACAGGGCCAACGCAGATAGACAGTACTTTGAAGAAAAACAAAGAACAATACCATTGATTTTGACTCAAAATGTACAAGAATATGCCAATGAATGATACAGGGATATCCAAACTACGGCCCGCAGGCCAAGTGTGGCCCACTTATTCAGTGCTGTCCGCCTTGTTGGTCGGTCGTTGTCAGTCGCAAACGAGAACATTACTCTCGTAGTACGTCATCTCAGAAGTTTCGCAAGAATGGAGTGTCCTATGTCTTTTAGATGAATGTACTTTGAAGAAAAACAAAGAACAATACCATTGATTCTGACTCAAAATGTGCAAAAATATGCCAATGAATGATAGAGGGATGTCCAAACTATGGCTCGCAGGCTAAATGCGGCCCACTTATTTGGTGCTGTCTGCCATTATGGTCGGTCGTTGTCAGTCGCAAACAAGAACATTACTCTCGAGTACGTCATCTCAGAAGTTTCGCAAGATTGGAGTGACCTATGTCTTTTAGATTCATGTACTTTGAAGAAAAACAAAGAACGATACCATTGATTTTGACTCAAAATGTGCAAGAATATGCCAATGAATGATACAGGGATGTCCAAACTACGGCCCGCAGGCCAAGTGCGGCCCACTCTTTCGGTGCTGTCTGCCATGATGGCCCGTCGTTGTCAGTCGCAAACGGGAACGTTACACTCATAGTACGTCATCTCAGAAGTTTCACAAGATTGGAGCGGTCATATTTTGTATTGGATCCACAATTAATCGATTTCATGACATTCCAACCGGACATCGACCGATCCATATTACTTAGAGATCGATTCAGAGGCTCGCCAAACTCTAAAGTTAAAACTGGTTTACGGTTTGTACCGATTAATTTTTACACCTCTAGTAAGAAACTAAACCAAAACCGTAACAAGAAAAATTGGATGATTCGGACCCAAAATCAGGCTTAAAATTAGCAAAAATGTGTGGAATAATTGGACGAATAGATGTCACCTTATATTGGGAGAGGTATTCACTTGGTCATCACAGGAGTATTTGGTGATATTGGGTTAGTCACAACAGTGTATGATATGCTTTATGCAAAACTCTCAAGCGGGGCAAGTGATGACGTGACTCGTGTCTGCAGCAGAGGGTTTTCAAGGTGTGACGTATTTACAGCCTCTACTCGATAAGAGCAGTTGCTCGTGTAATGGGATTCACATTCTGCTGACGAACAGCAAACTCAAAATGAGACACGTGAGAGATTCACACGCCTGTGAATGCCAGTGACAAGAAGATTGAAGAGCTGTCTGACACAGCGGAAAACAGAAAGGCCCACGTCCATGAATAAGTGATTGATAATCAATATTGTCATTGATTCACACCAGAAACATGTCCATCGCGATTCTACAGGGTGTTATCGAAGATTAGAAAGGATGATATTCAATGGACAGCCACAAGATGAGGGATGACTGCACAAGCTAATGAATAAATGTATCAATAATTAGGTTTTTATAAAGTCGTCAAAAGCACAGACACTTTTCAAGGGGAAAAATAATGGTAGCTAGAGGGAGACTAGTGTAATACCATAGGTCAGAAATCTGAACTATTGATATGAATTTATATGCACTGTATATAACTCACACATTGCATGGTAAAGCTACAGCTCGAGGCCACATATAACATATATACCTCGACATAAATAATAGTTGGCCACAAATCAACATTATTAGCCACCTCTTCTGCTTCCTGTATACCAGTGGTTCTCAACCTTTTTTCAGTGATGTACCCCCTGTGAACATTTTTTTAATTCAAGTACCCCCTAATCAGAGCAAAGCATTTTTGGTTGAAAAAAAGAGATAAAGAAGCACTATGTCATCAGTTTCTGATTTATTAAATTGTATAACAGTGCAAAATATTGCTCATTTGTTGTGGTCTTTCTTGAACTATTTGGAAAAAAAGATATAAAAATAACTAAAAACTTGTTGAAAAATAAACAAGTGATTCAATTATAAATAAAGATTTCTACACATAGAAGTAATCATACACTTAAAGTGCCCTCTTTGGGGATTGTATTAGAGATCTATCTGGATTCATGAACTTAATTCTAAACATTTCTTCACAAAAAAAGGAAGTCTTTAACATCAATATTTATGGAACATGTCCACAAAAAATCTAGCTGTCAACACTGAATATTGCATTGTTGCTTTTCTTTTCACAGTTCTTTTTAACAGACATTTTAGTGAGAAACCTGAGCTTGTGCTTCACTGAGTTTATGAACTTACATTCATATTTTGTTGAAGTATTATTCAATAAATATCTTTATAAAGGATTTTTGAATTGTTGCTATTTTTAGAATATTTAAGAAAAATCTCACGTACCCCTTGGCATACCTTCAAGTACCCCCAGGGGTACGCGTACCCCCATTTGAGAACCACTGCTGTATACAATGCATCCGCAATGCAGTCACCGTGCTTCACTTCGTTTTGTTATGTTTTAGCCTTATTCCAAAATGGAATACATTCATGTTTGTCCTCGAAATTCTACAGACAATACCCCACAATGACAATGTGAAGATGTTTTTTTTAATAAAATTTGTTAAAAATCAAAAAAAATCACGTGTATCCGTTTTTACAGCCTTTGCTTAGTATTTTGTTGATGCACCTTTGGCAGCAATGACAGCTTCAAGTCTTTTTGAATGTGATGCCACAAGCTTAGGACACCTATCTTTGGGTAGTTTCGCCCATTCCCACAACGCTCCATCAGATTGGATGAGAAGCGTTGTTTTTTATCCAGGATGTCTCTGTACATTGTTGCATTCATCGTTCCCTCTATCCTGACCAGTCTCCTTATTCCTGCCACTGAAAACCATCCCCACAGCATGATGCTGCCACCACTACGTTTGACTGTAGGGATGGTATTTGCCTGGTGATGGGCGGTGCCTAGTTTTCTGCAAACATGATGCCTGACACTCATGCCAAAGAGTTCAAGATTTGTCTCATCAGACCAGAGAATGTTGTTTCTCATTGTCTGAGAGTATTTCAGGTGCATTTTGGGAAAATGTTTTCGAAGAAATGGCTTCCGGCTGGCCACTCTACCATACATGCCTGATTGGTGCAAGCTGTTGATCTGACAGAGTGACCGTTGGGTCATACTTGCCAACCTTGAGACCTCCGATTTCGCTAGGTGGGGGGTGAAGGGTGGGCGTGGTTGGGGCGGGGGTGTGGTTAAGAGGGGAGGAGTCAAGTATTTCATATATATATATACTGTATATATACTGTGTGTGTGTATATATAATATATATATATATATATATATATATATATATATATATATAATATATATATATATATATATATATATATATATATATATATATATACTGTGTGTGTGTGTATATATGTATATATATATCTATATATATATGAATAAGAGAAATACTTGAATTTCAGTGTTCATTTATTTACACATATACACACACATAACACTCATCTACTCATTGTTGAGTTAAGGGTTGAATTGTCCATCCTTGTTCTATTCTCTGTCACTATTTTTCTAACCATGCTGCATTCTGCTTGGCGTCGCCACGGCTGTATCCTCCTCGCTCTTCTGCTTCGTCTCCTTGTTGTGTGCGCAGTTGTGCACTGCACTCTCTAAAAGCCGTAGATGTTATTGTCACATATGCATGTACAGTAGGTGGCAGTATTGTCCTGTTTAAGAGTGTCACAACATTGCTGTTTACGGCAGACGAACTGCTTTACGGTAAACGAAAACGTGACTGCTGTTGTTGTGTGTTGTTACCGCGCTGGGAGGACGTTGATGAAACTGCCTAACAATAAACCCACATAAGAAACCAAGAACTCGCCCTCGATCATTCTACAGTTATAACGTGATTGGCCAGGCACGCTGTTTATATTGTGGGAAAGCGGACGTGAAAACAGGCTGTCGACACGTCTCTCAGGTCCGCCTGAATTTTGGGAGATTTTCGGGAGAAAATTTTCCCGGGAGGTTTTCGGGAGAGGCGCTGAATTCCGGGAGTCTCCCGGAAAATCCGGGAGGGTTGGCAATTATGCGTTGGGTTCACCTCCCGGACTAGACTAAGATGAATGCAATGTCTTAACCCCTTTCATATCGTCACTATGGGGTATTGTGTTTAGAGTTTTGAGGACAAAAATGGATTATTAAATTTTGGAATATGGCTGTAATATACCACAATGTGTAAAAAGTGAAGTGTTGTGAATACTTTCCGGATGAACTGTAGCTCACACATTGCATGGTAAAGGTACAGCTTGAGGCCACATGTATACCGTGACATAAATGATAGTTCCATTACCAGTTGGCCATAAATCAACATTGTCAGCCACCTGTTCTGTGCCTCGTATATATCAGTTGTGTGTTGTGAACAAACACCTCTGTCCTTTCTTACAGCTCATACATAGACTTGTCTGGTACAGTTCCCCAATATTCAAAGCTGTCCAATCAGTGTGTCCTGTGTCCATATCAGTTATGTAAACTGCTCCACTATCAAATCTGATGTGCTGCTTGTGGGTTTTTTCTTGGATGAAGTAATAAACATTGGTTAATAATATTGTGGTTGTGGTTTGCAGTGACTTACAAGCATTCCTATGTGATGCAGCTGTACATGTTTGGGAAAGAGGAAGTAGTCAGAGATCTATTTTTGTCCCTTGAGGTACGAACAACACGAGGATACCAAAAAGGCCTTTTTTTTTTACTAATTTCAAGTTATCTATTCACAATTCTTTAGTTCTCGGTAAGGTACAGATTTCTGACCAGGCTATGCAAATGGGAGAACGTTTTACCTGACCCTACTCTCGTGGGTCAGGTCTTAGAGCAGCCCACCAGAAACTGTAGGGTACCTGGTTTGAATCCAGCTGTCGTTATCGTAGTCACTACCGTTGTGTCCTTGGGCAAGACACCTCAGCCACCTTGCTCCCAGTGCCACTCCCTACTTATAATGGGTTTCTCAATCTAAAGCAAAAATATAAAAGCGATACATAAATATAATTCACTTTTTCACAAAAAAAAAACATTTTTTTTTTGTGAGGCCCCTCATTACAAATATATTCCCACTCATTATTCATGTGAAATGTTTTTTTTAATGTTTTTTTTATTTTTTTTTATCAAACTTTAATTAAACTTTAATGCATGTGTTGTCTGCGATGAGATGGCAACTTGTCCAGGGTGTTCCCCGCCTTCCGCCCGATTGTAGCTGAGGTAGGCTCCAGCGCTCCCCGCGATCCCAAAGGGAATAAGCGGTAGAAAATGGATGGATGGATGCATGCGTTGTACTAAAATGAATCTGTGGGAAATACATTGTTCGATAATTAATATGTTGTATGCAAAAAAACAAATTCAACACAATTAAAACAAACATTTTCATATCTTCCTGAAACATCGCCAGTCGGAATTTGATTGCAGTTGCGATCGTTTACGAACCCAGCACTAACACAGAGCGAACACCGAACAATTTGGAGCAAATCTGACACTATATTTTTTATTAGTGACGGAGCAGGAAGGGGCTTGGAATATGTTTACGGTAAAATGTCATATAACGCGCCCTGCCATGTATTAATTCACATTTTATTCAGGCAAAAAGGGGGCCTCCACGTAGAACCTCTGATCTGCGTACAGGCAGGGGCGGCCCTCACTCATTTTATTTTATCTTCTCAAGGGACACAACTTTTGGTGGATGTTCAATATCTTGCGCTCCCCACCTTCATTTGGACAAGGTCCCACATCTCATCTGCTCTATTGCCTTCATTTAGCTTGCTTAGAAAAGCAGTTGTCACCTTTGAGGTTTTTTGCGGTCGTTTTCATTTTAGACAATGAAGATGATGCTTTGCTTCAAAATACCACACTGCCATTGATGAACCGCATTTCCCCGGTGTGGGTAGCACTCAGCAATTTCAATATACAACGTTGAAACATACACACAATAAATACTATTACCAATATTTTGGTACCGGTACTAAAATTATTTCGATACTTTTCGGTACTTTTCTAAATAAAGGGTACCACAAAAAATGGCATTATTGGCTTTATTTTAACAAAAAATCTTAGGGTACATTAAACATATGTTTCTTATTGCAGTTAAGTCCTTAAATAAAATAGTGAACATACTTGACAACTTGTCTTTTAGTAGTAAGTAAGCAAAGAAAGACTCCTAATTAGTCTGCTGACGTATGCAGTAACGTATTGTATCATTTGTCATTCTATTATTTTGTCAACATTATTAAGGACAAGTGGTAGAAAATGAATTATTAATCTACTTGTTCATTTACTGTTAATATCTGCTTACTTTCTCTTTTAACATGTTCTGTCTACACTTCTGTTAAAATGTAATAATCACTTATTCTTCTGTTGTTTGATACTTTACATTAGTTTTGGATGATACCACAAATTTGGGTATCAATCCGATACCAAGTAGTTACAGGATCATACATTGGTCATATTCAAAGTCCTCATGTGTCCAGGGACATATTTCCTGAGTTTATAAACATAATACAATTTTTTTTTTTAAACGAAAGAAGATTATGTGATGCAAAAAAACATTGACGTAATCATAGTAGTATCGACTAGATACGTGCCTGTAC